>NC_064428.1:34144146-34444146 GCF_023375975.1 Astyanax mexicanus
CTCACCCTGAGTGTCCAGAGTGATGGAGGAGTCCTAATTAGGTAGAAACTTTAGTTAAAAAATAAAACAAAACAGTTTAAATCCTGTATAAAGACTCTGAATCATATACAAAAAATATGGCACCTTTTATGTATTCTGCTTTACTTTTTTACCAATATGTTAAATTCCATCAATATGGAATAAATTCCATAAATAAGTGTCTAAAATGTGCAGAAAAGGGCTTACTTTAGTGTATTTTCTATAGTTTTTTGTTACATATTTACATGTTTATTTACAGAATTTAACATATTGGAAGGTAAAAAGAAAAAAAAACCCACACTGAATCATCTAGAGTTACATGATATATTGATATTTTATCATATCGACAATAAGCATATCAAGTAACATTGACCAAACTGAAAATTTTATTACAGAGCGTGTTAAAAATCCTGTTTAATTGGACGATGTGCAGCAAAAAAATGATATAAATCACTGTATTAATTGTGAAAAAGTATCTGAATAGGATTTTTTAAGAATCTACCTCTCTTGGTGCATTTTATCTGCGATAATCTATCTATCTAATCTAATAATAAGATTATCTTTAAATATTGTGATATAATATTTTACCGTATCGTCCAGCTCTGTCAGGGCGGTGGCTTTTATACTGTTCATATCGATAGAGAAGTTTTATCATATTGACCGAAGTTAAGAAATATCACAATATAAATTTTGCCCATATCGTCCAGCACTGTGAATGGTTTTGGCACTTGTGTTCAGTATATATACAGTATATGTATGTGTAATATATGGGATAAGAGATCACTTCAGTTTCTGAATGAGTTTCTCTGAGTTTGCTATTTATAGGTTTATGTTTGAGTAAAATGAACATTGTTGTTTTATTCTATAAACTACAGACAACATTTCTCCCAAATTCCAAATAAAAATATTTTAGTCATTTAAAGCATTTATTTGCAGAAAATGAGAAATGGCTGAAATAATAAAAAAAGATGCAGAGCTTTCAGACCTCAAATAATGCAAAGAAAACAAGTTCATATTCATAAAGTTTCAAGAGTTCAGAAATCAATATTTAGTGGAATAACTCTGGTTTTTAATCACAGTTTTTTTTTTTCATGCATCTTGGCATCATGTTCTCCTCCACCAGTCTTACACACTGCTTTTGGATAACTTTATGCTGCTTTATGCAGTTCAGTTTGGTTTGATGGTTTGTGATCATCCATCTTTCTCTTGATTATTTTCCAGAGTTTTTTTTTCAATTTGGTAAAATCAGAGAAACTCATCATTTTTAAGTCTCTCTTATTTTTTTCCAGAGCTGTATTAGTGTGTGTGTCTATATCACTCTCAGTCAGTCTGTATCTCTGAATGTAGAGTGTGTGTTGGATGTGAGACAGCAGGGGAAGAGACTGAGCTCAGATCAGTGATAGAACAGTGGTAGAGGTTCTGTTAAAAATGGACTATGGTTGTGATGAAGATGTAGAGATGGAATTAAAGGTGCAGTATGCAGTTCCATTACTGGGTCTGTCTTGTTTTTGGGGTTATAAACCATCACTGATTGGTGGAAACTTCACACTAGACCTCGAGCAGTTTGGACTGTGTGTCTCTCCACTCTTCCTCCAGACTCTGCTCCCTTGATTTACTTTAAATGAAATGTAAAATGTACTGATGGTCAGTGATGGTTTGGAGAGACATGTCATCTGCTGGTGTTGATCCACTGTGTTTTTATTATCAAGTCTAAAGTCAGTGCAGTTTTGTTTGCCCACAAAATCTTACAGCACTTCATGCTGAACCTCTGCTACTGACAACTTTTATAGATGAGGATTTCATTTTCCAGCAGGACTTGGCACACTGCCCACACTGCTAAAAGTACCAATTGGTCTTATATAATATTCTAGTTTTCTGAGACACTGATTTTTGGGTTTTCATTGGCTCTAAACCATAATCATCAACAATAAAATAAGTAAAGGCTTAAAATAAATCATTGTGTGTTTAATACATCTATATAATATATAAGTTTCAAATGTTTTAACTAAATTAGAACACCATTAAAACAGATACTCACAGAAGCAACGTCTTTATTACAGCTCCTCAATCGCTTTATATACAAATCAAAATCAGCGTTCAAACTGACACACGGCACACAAATATTAAATTAGATCACTTAAAAATGCATTCATACCCTGAGGGCCAATAAAATCCTTCATTCATTAATCACCCGTTTCAGTGCAGAGAGCTGGATCTACTCAATCTGAGGATCTGCTGCTCTCTGCTGGTTATCAGGAGCTCTGGGGATTAAAACTGAGCTATTTATGATTTATAAGCAAAAGAAAAAGCTAATGAGGGTCATAATCTCACCCACAAACCAGCACTGTTATATATTACAGGTAGAAAATAGTCTCTAAATTGTCAAAATACAGGAAAATAAACTGAACATAAGAGTAAATGCAGCCCTTATTATGGGTTATAACGAGAGATGGCACACTGGTATTAGTGAGATATTATATATAGTACAAAAATGGTACAAATCCATGGGTTTAAATGACTCCTATGATACAGATCAAATAATAATGATAGTTCTTTTCCAGTTTTGTATAAAAAGTTTATTTTTTTTGCTGAAAAGGCATTATTTTAAACTTGTTTGGCTTTTTTTTTAGTGTTGGACTTTGGATTCTCCACTAAAGAGAAATTAGCCCATTCTACCTGCAGGAAAAAGTATTAAAAATATTATTATTATTAGTAGTAGTAGTAGTAATATTGCTAAGTAATTTGACTTATTTTAATTTAAGAACATTAAATAAAACTGGTTGTGGTGATAACATTTTGTTGGTTTCTGGTTGCCAAGGTGTTGCTGGTTGCTAAGGTGTTGTGAAGTTGTTGCCATCATACCGCGGGTGGTTGCTAGGGTGTTTTTAGGTAGATGCTAAGTGTTATATCTATCATATTTATGGTGGTTGGTAAGGTGTTGTTTAACAGTCTCTATGGTTTCCTAGGGGGGTGGTCCTAGGGTGGTGTTAAGTGGTTGCTAATCGGCTTCCAGCATACCCCTGGTGGTTTCTAAGGAGTGGCTAGGCAGTTGCTAAGGTATTACAGGTGTACGCTAATCAGTTGCTAAGGTCCCAGTGGCTTCCTAGGTGGTCCCTAAGGTGGTAAGTGATTGCTAGATGCTTTCCATCATATCTGTGGTGGTTGCTAAGGTGTTGCTAAACAATGCTAATAATAATAATACAATAATGCTAATAATCTGAATCAGCCACTTCTCATGATTTCAGCATTTTATTATTTATTTATATATACATATGTTTTTTTATTATTATTTTAATTTTGAAAAATAAAATATATTACCGTGCCATCTCAGGTTATAAGCTGTTTTAACAGGTTACAGTTCTTCGAGTGCTTTATAAAATAGGTCCAGTTAAATCACACTGATTTCCCACAATCAGCAGAATTATTAAAATATGAACAGATTGATATTTACAGGAGGAATCTGAGTATTGCTGTAGGAGAGCTAAGGCACACAGGAGAGCACGGCTGAGGGTACGGCATGGAGGTCATGGTGCATAGATCGGTAACTTGGCAACTGGCGTGAAAAAAAAAGCACCTTTACTTTTGCTGTGTATTGCAGTAAATGTAATTCCATCAATAAAGCCATAACATTAGTACCACCTGTCTAACATTGAAATAAATTGTTGGTACCTGGCAGCAGGAATAGTATTAGCATTAGCATTAGCTTATCTTAACAAAAAATATAGTGGTCAGTAAGTCTAAGCACAAATGGCATTGAGAGACCGGGTCACGGCACCAAAAAACTCATTAATTCTCATTAAGATCCTGCCTCACAACTTAAAGGAGGAGAACTCTGGTGTAAAATTGACTTTTAAATGTAGTAAAACATGATAAAAACTACTTACCTTTGTTGAATAGCACACTTCGTTCTCCCACAGCTTTTCGAGAGATCAAGCTATTTCTATTTTTTGCCCAGTACTCTTTACAACATGCGCTTAGGAGCATATTTTGCTCTTATTAATTGCTTTTTATACCCTTATTTAAGCTCAAAGTAGCTCCACACTTCTTTGGTAGAATCCGGAGAGCTCCGACATGTAAAATGAGGCATTAATAACTTTAAGAAAGGGAAAAGAGGCTTATTACAAAACACTTTTTACAACATCTCCATCTCCTAATCTCTGAAAAATGATGTAAAAAGCGATTTATCTGCAGGGGCAAAATATGCCCCTAAGAGCCTGTTGTAAAAAGCACAAAATTACTTGATCTAGGAAAGCTGCGAGAGAAAGGAGGTGTGCTATTAAACAAAGATTAGTACTTTTTATCATGTTTTACTACAACTAAAGTCTAAAATTAACACAGGAGTTCTTCTTTAAGTTCTCAATCAATAAGAATTAATATGATTTTTGGTGCCGTGACCCAGGCTCTCGATGCCATTAGTCCTTAGAACGTACTGATCACTGCATACCAAAACATCCCATAATACCTGCCTGATGTTCTTGAGATGTTCTGAATCCCAGTTGTCTTACCATCAATTTTTTTTTTTTCAGTTTTTTAGTGTACTAATGTTATGGCTGATCAGCGTATTCAATAAATAGCAAAACATATCCCCTCCGAATCTGTTCCTCCTTCACAGCCTGAATGTTCCAAAACATTAATTACCATATTTTTCGCACTATAAGGTGAACTTGAAATCATTGAATTTTTCCACAAAAAAAACGTCAGTGCTCCTTATGAATAAATTCTACAGTCAGGTATTAAGGAGTAGTAAAGCCACTCTGCTGAAGTACAGAGTTATAAGGGTGAGTTTTAGGTGAAGTTTCTCCAGCACTAAGGCTGGAGCAGCAGCATTAGCATTAGTGCTAACTGCACTAAACACTAGCTTTTTCGCCGTTCAGAGGTGAGTATATCGGACTGTAGCCTGCTGCTTACCTTGGCTAGCGCTGCTGGAGCAGCATTAGCATTAAGCTAGCTAACCGCGCTAAGCCCAAGCACTTTCGCCGTTCAGAAGCAAAAATAAGCTACGTGGAACGAACTGCTAGCTAATATCCTCCTGACTTACCGGAACACTCAGGGTTCCTCAGTGTAGCGCTGTCGGCCAGCATTTACTAGCTCTAACCACAGCTAGCGGTTAGCCACTAATGCCAATGCTAATGCTAATGCTGCTGCACCCAGCCTTAGTGGAATCTGGAAATCTAAGCTGACTGTAAATAATTGAAGCGCATTACTCACCCAAATAAACAGTTTTCAGGAGAGAAATCTGTGTAGATTAACAACCAGCACTCGTTTGACTTTTTAAGAATTGCAGTTTTGTGGCTCCACCCTGTTCCTTACTAGTGTCACATAATGCGCCTTATAATCCAGTGCACCTTATAGTGCGAAAAATACAGTAAGTTCTATTGAAGTGCTGCTGAAGCTTCATCCATTCACATCATTACATTCGTCCAAATCAAGCTGAGAAGTTTGATGCTGGACAGCACAGTGTCCTCAGCAGTGAGGGAGTCTCTCTGAAGAGCTTAAAACATGTCAGTGCTCTGGAACGTGGTAGAAGAGTTCTTCTCCTACAGACTGTCCCACATCTTCTCCAGGAGAGTCCAACTAGCCTTTAAAGAGAGTCTCCAGGACCAGCGGGTTGCAGTCCACAGGTCACAGAGGGAGGAGAGTGTGTGTGTGTGTGTGTGTGTGTGTGTGTAGGTCATACGGTCGTGTCTCCGTACTCCCGGTTCCAGCGCACATACTGATCCAGAGTCTGAGGACTCACACTCTTCTTAATCTTCTTTAAAGAGTCCACAAATCCGAGAAGCGAATATTCCTCATCTGAAACAGAAGAAATTATCTTTTAATTCCACTGAATTCCTCAAAATTTAAGCCCTATCTGGACAGGATTAGTTCCTCAGGGGGTTCTGAGGTAATTTTCTCTTTTATGGGGGGGTTTATCCTCTTTGATTTTATTCCCATCCGGAACGATCATGTACATGTTTTTTTTTTTTGCTCAGATGTCCTCTGAGAAATTACAGGCTGAATTATCTACTGTTTTTCTCTGAACTCTTTTCGGGGTCCTCTGGTAATTTTAGTTCCGTCCGATCCACATCTCTGAGTTTCGTCTCCTCGCGTTCAATAAAATAGCTATATGTCCACTGCCACGCACCGTAATTACACTTTGGGCACGCTCCGTTTCCACGGAGATCCATGTTAAAAACACAACAGCGAATGGAAATGGAGGAGCTACTGAACGTGAGGTCATGTGACCGAGAAAGCCAAAAAAAAAATCTTACTGGTCCTCCTGTTTTTTTAAATTGCAGTCCGGATGCAGGAGTTTTATCACTGAGTAGAAGTGTGAAATATTTTTCACAGGCATCCCCCTGAGAAACTAATCCCATCCAGATAGTGCTTTAGCCTCCAAATCTGCTTCTAAAAAAAGCTTGGAACTTTGGAGGAAAGGTCCACCAAACACATTAGATGATACCAGTTAGTAAACGTCTGTGAGAAGCACGGCCAACTGTTCTCTCTCGGATTTAATAACCGAGCTCAATTAAATAAAACTTTACTAGATCTCCATCCATTAATCTGTAGGTAGAAGAATAGATACTAGAGTTTAATAAAATACTTCTGTAGTTGAGGAATCAACTCAAACTTTTTACACTTTAAGTAAAAGTGTTAAAAAAAAGTACTGGTTTCAAAACGACTTAAATTATAAAAGTAAAAGTAATCCAAAATAACCAAAAAGAAAAATGTTCAAATATTCTATATACCTCGTTTGCAGCCATGTTCCTCACTTGCTCCGGACGCAGTTCTGTTAACAGGAATACAATCAAATACAGATTTCTTATATATACACAGTATCAGTGAAAAGTTTGAAAACACCTTCTCATTCAGGTGTTTTTATTGGTAACTTTTTTCCTACATAATAAATGAATAGTAGTAGTTTCTTCTTAAAGTCATTTATTTTTCCTTTATTTAGTTGAGTAGTTGTTGCTTCTCATAACCTGGATTAGAACATTACTCAAATATTCACTATTCACTGTATACCTGTAACTCTACCTCTTCACTACTTTACTTTAACTGATGCTCTCAAACACTTTATTAAGAGACAAGAAATTCCAGTAGTTAACTCTTGATGAGTTCAGCACAGCTGTTAACTGAAAGCCTGAATTGCTGCCTGAGAAAATGACGTGCAAAACTCTCTGTATCTAAGCAAGATGTGCTACTTTGAAGAATCTAAAATGTAAAACATTTTCTGGTTTATTTAACACTTTTTTGTTCACTAAATAATTCCATATGTATTAATTTATTATTTGGATGACTTTGATATTAATCTACAATGTAGAACATTTTAAAATAATGTAAAACACTGAATTTAAGTAGTGTGCTTAAACTTTTCACTGGTACTGTAAAAAAAAAAAAAAATCAGAATAATTACGTTGTGCAGCATTCAAATCCCCGTTGCCAATAATTCAACAAGTAAAACAACTAATTTTCTTTTTAATCCTGATTGATGTCTAGAATGGATAGCTACACAATGAAATGATAACATTTACATCCAGAAACCTCATTTTAAGTTTTTTAAGTAATCAAATATCAAGATAGATAAGTTGAGAAAATGTAAATTACTGTACATAACTAATTATAGTAAAAAATAAAACCTGCATCATTTATTTTATATGAATCTGTATAAATCTCACCTCGTATGGGTCCCAGTGCTGCATCTTTAGCCAAGGAGGTCAGATCACTGCCTGAGTAACCATCAGTCATCCTACACACACACACACACACACACACACACACACACACACACAAACAAAAAACATTATAATAAAATAAAACAATATTACTTACTAAATTATGCATAAAAGTAAGTGCATTTGTGTGTGTATGTGTGTGTGTGTGTGTGTGTGTGTGTGTGTGTTAAGCAGTAACCTGGCTAGCTGGCTCAGCTCTTCTGTGTGAGCGGGTTGCCATGCTTCCCCAGCAGATTCCTCAGCAGCTTCAGACGAGTCTGAATCAAACACAGATCAGACAGTAAATCAGTGTTTATCTGTAAACTCTGTGTGTGTGTGTGTGTGTGTGTGTGTGTGTGTGTGTGTGTGTGTGTGTGTGTGTGTGTGTGTGTGTGTGTGTGTGTGTGTGTGTGTGTGTATGTGTTGTACCTCCTCCGTGGGCAGAGTGACGTAAACACGCTTGGCAAAGCGCCTGCAGATCAGAAACACACAGAGATACAGAATGAGACAGAAACACAGAAACACAGACACGCCCCCTCTCCTATAGAACTACAGGGCAGGGGTTTCTAATAAACTGGCCACAAATACCTCAGCACCGCCTCGTCCAGCTCCTGAGGTCTGTTAGTGGCTCCCATCACCAGCACTCGATCATCACCTCCTGACTGCACCTGTATACACACACACGCCACCATAACATTACGACCAGGACAAAAAAAACACACACACAGAGAGAGAGAGAGAGAGAGAGAGAGAGAGAGAGAGAGAGAGAGAGAGAGAGAGAGAGAGAGAGAGAGAGAGAGAGAGAGAGAGAGAGAGAGAGGAGAGAGAGAGAGAGAGAGAGAGAGAGAGAGAATGAGGATGGAAAACAAAAACAAATTTCAAGTGTTGCATAAAAGAAAGTAAAAGGAAGAAAATCAGAAAAGGAAAAATAAATAAGGGAAAAAATAAAGACATTTGAATGTAGGAGGGAGCAAGACAGTAAAAGAAGAAAAGAAAAGCAGAGAACGAAGGGAGAGAAAGGATGAGTGAGAGAGTAAAAGCACAAAAGATTAAAATATAAAGACAGAAAAGAAATATCAGAGGTTAGAAAAGAAGAATCTGAAAAGGAATAAAGGCAGAAAAAGAAAAGACAAAAATAAACAAGACACAGAAAGATAAAGAAAAAGAAGGGATGAGAGCATGAATAAAAGCAAAAAATGAACAGAAGCAAAGAAAAAGAAAGAAAAAGGGTGAGAGCAAGCAAAAAAAGGAAAAAAAAAAATAAGGAGAGAGCAGGAGAGAAACAGAAAGAAAGAAAAGCAGAAAAAGGATAAGTGAGGGTGTAAAACATAAAGTGAACAAATAAAAAGGAAAAGAAGAAAAAGAAAAGACAAAATAGACAAGACAACAAAGATAAAAAGGGGGTGAGAGTCTGAATAAAACAAAAAAACAATTTCAACAGAGAAACATAAAAACAGGAAAAAGGGAGCGAGAGAGAGAGAGAGAGAGAATGTGACAGAATATTAGAAAAAGAAAGATCTCTCCAAGAGAGAGAGAGAGAGAGAGCTATAAGGGCATAAGAGAAAGAAGAAAGAAAGACAGAGTATAAGAAAAAGAATGATAGAAAGAGCTCCGAGAGAGAGAGAGAGAGAGAGCGTAAGAAAGATAAAGAAAGCTCTGGGAGCAAAAGAGAGAGACAGAGTAAAAGAAATTGAATAATAGAGGAAGCTCTGAGAGAGAGAAATGAGAGGGTGTGTAAAAAAAGAGTAAGAGAAAAAACAAGAGTGTAAAAAAGAGAAAGAGAGAGAGAGAGAGTAAGATCGTACTCCATCAAACTGGATGAGGAATTCAGTCTTCAGTCTCCTGCTGGCATCATGCTCTCCCTCCCTCCTCTCACACAGCAGACTGTCTATCTCATCTACACACACACACACACACACACACACACACACATATATATATAATTATTATAATAAATAAAAACTCAGATAAATATCAGTGTGTATTTTTGACATTAATATAAATGAACAGTGTCATGTTCTCACCGATGAAGATGACTGATGGCTGTAGTTCCCTAGCAACAGCAAACAGCGCCCGGACCAGCTTCTCACCCTCACCCACCTACACACAGTGATATATACTCTCACTTTATCATCACTAATATTAATATAGATCATATGGAACAGAACTTCAGGTGCTAAATTTCATGAGAAGAAGACTCATCCGACTGTTAACCTGCAGTGTGCTGCAGCCAGTGAGCAGAGAAACAGCACAGATAATCACTCACGTATTTAGAGGTCAGACTGGCGGCACTGATGTTAAAAAAGGTCGCGTTAGATTCCATAGCAACTGCTTTAGCCTGCGGGAAACACAGAGACACACAGAGACAGTCACAGAGAGACAGACACAGAGAGACAGTCACAGAGAGACAGTCACAGAGAGACAGTCACAGAGAGAGAGACACAGAGAGACAGACACAGAGAGAGAGACACAGAGAGACAGTCACAGAGAGACAGTCACAGAGAGACAGTCACAGAGACAGAAAGACAGACACAGAGACATAGAGGCGAACAAGAGACGAACACACAAGAGATGGAGACAGACAAACAGAGAGACGCACAGAGACAGAGAGACACACAGTGACAGACACACAAAGACACACCGAGACACACACACACAGACAGAAAACATTCATACAGAGAGAGCCACAGAGAGACAGCCACAGAGACAAACAAGAGACAAACACACAAGAGACAAAGAGACACACAGAGAGACAGTGAGACAGCCACAGAGACAGCCACAGAGACAGCCACAGAGACACAGAGAGAGAGAGAGAGAGAGAGAGAGAGAGAGACACAGACAGAGAGACACACAGTCACAGAGAGACAGACACAGAGACTTAGACGAACAAGAGACGGACACACAAGAGACAAAGAGACACACAGAGAGACAGTAAGACAGCCACAGAGAGACAGCCACACAAGAGACAGCCACACAAGAGACAGACAAAGAGAGAGAGACACAGACAGAGAGACACACAGTCACAGAGAGACAGACACAGAGAGAGAGCGATAGAGACACACAGAGGCAGTCACAAAGAGAGAGTCAAGAAACACACACACAAAGACAGAAACACAGAGAGACAGAGACGCAGAGAGAAAAACAAACCGTCAGACACTCACACACGCACAGAGAGAGAAACACAAAAAGAGACAGAGAGACAGAAAAACACACACATAGAGATGTGCACACAGAGAGACATGAGGTGGCAAAGTTATGATACATCCAATTTTAAGAGTGGTAAATAAAACAGCTTCTGATTGGCTGATGGTTCATACCAGCATGGTCTTGCCGTTGCCGGGGGGTCCGAACAGGAGGAGACCTCTGGCTGGAGCTCTGAGTCCTGTAAACAACTACAGCACCAATAAACACAAACACAGTTTACACAGAGAAATGAAGTTCTACAGATAATCATCAGAGTAACTGTGCTGTTATACACAGCTCATGTGTGTGCAGACCTGCCAACCTTAAAAGAATTTTACGAATCATACACCCATCCCTCCCATCCCCATCCCACTGATCCCCCAACACAGACCAATTCATAATAGTTTCTATAATGTTAATGAAGAAAAATAATACACAATATTTTGTATTATTCAAAAATGTGTTTGTAAAAGTTGTATATTGTTCTAGCTTTCGGTTCCTAAAGGACAATTATTGGTTACTAAACAATGAAAACTATATATATTTTTTTTACATTTATTTGAAACAATAGTGCAAATACTAAACGGAGCACAATGTGACCTACCATATTTTCTTTTGCTTTTATTATTGGGTATTTAAATGTAAAATTAGAAAGAGAGAGAGAGAGAGAGAGACATGCCTACTGTATTTTGTTACAGTATAAAGCTCTATCCGGATGGGATTATTTTCTCAGGGGGTTCTGGGGTAATTTTCTCTTTTATGGTGGATCCTCTTTGTTTTTTATTCCCGTCCAGAACGACCATGTACGAGTTTGTGTTTTTCTCAGACGTCCTCTGAGAAAATTACAGGCTGGATTATCTACTGTTTTTCTCTGAACTCTTTTTGTGGTCCTTCGGTAATTTTAGTCCTGTTCAGATGCACATCTCTGAGTTTCATCACCTCACGTTTAATAAAATAGCTATTTGTCCACTACCGCGCACCATAATTACACCTTGGATGCGCCATGGTTTCCATGGAGATCCACGTAAAAAAACATAACAGCGAGTGGAAATGGAGGAGCTACTGAACGCAATGTCACGTGAATGTCACTCTCACTGGTCCTCCTGTTTTTTTTTTTATTGCAGTCCGGATGCAGGAGTTTTATCACTGAGTAGAAGTGTGAAATATTTTTATAGATTTTTATATTTTATCCCTCTGAGAAAGTGGATACTTTTTGAATCCTGTGATTTTTGTGATTTGTTACATGATTATTATTTATTACTCATACTACTATAGTGATCTCAGGATGAGGTGTACAGGACTATGTATGGGGACAGACCTCGGGACGCAGAGCCGGCAGGATTACGATCTCCTGTAGAGCCTGCTTCGCCAAATCCTGTCCTGCTACATCCTCAAACCGCACCTCAGAGCCACTGCAACACACACACACACACACACACACACACACACACACACACACACACACACACACACACAGAGTTCATGTACTGAAAACCAAGACAATTAAGTTAAAGTTAGCTTACATTAGTTTAAAACCCAACATGTATTATGATAAAATGCATCACACACAACCCACTATCAAGGAGCCTGGATAATAACTTTATCAGGGCAAAGATTAACAGAATCACTGCCTCGGTCTCACCTGTCCACGATCTCGTTGAGGATGAGGTTGGCCAGTTTGCTGTCTACGTTCTTAAAGTTCTTCATATCTCTCTTCCTCTGAGGAGCAGAAGCAGGAGCTCCACCGGCTTTAACATTCCCCCTGAGACCCCCATTACCACCACGACCTGCTGCAGCCTGACACACACACACACACACACACACACACACACACACACACACACACACACACACACACACACAAGTATATATTACAATAAGCATGTATTGACACTGACTCTTTCCAACTAAGGATGTAAGAAAAATATCCACGTAAAGTATTGCAATACTATATTTTGCAATACTGTACCGTTTCTGAAAAACACTGTACAGATGTTTAATTATTGGTGTCAGAAGTGGTTTGTTTAGTACATAGACCGTATATAGCTGGACAGAGCATCGTCTCTCAAAAGTGAAGCCACCACAGGTCGGGCGCCCCCTGCTGTTCGGTTTCAGAAAGCTGTGTAACTCCACCCATTACCATAGGTTTCAATGGCAAAACAGACAACTCTCAATCACGTTTTTTTCTAATATACTGTAATTCTACCTCCTTTATTTAAATGTAACAGCTAGTGTAACCTCTGCTCATATTGTCATATTTTTATATCCCCACAGAATTCGTTTTTTAAAATGTTATTCAGCTCTATTCAAAAAAGGGTGTAGTTATTGTAAAAGGGCTGCTTATGGGGGGACCAATAACAGACCGTCAGCTCCGCTCCGCAGCCTGTGACCTCGAGGCAGCTCTCAGGGGCGGGGTTATTTAAATGAGTAGGCTGTCTCTCCACAGTCTTTCTCCCTCCTCTGGTCTCTACTGCGCAGACTCGGGTTTCAGGATCGCCAACATGGCGGAAGATTTTGGCTTCATTTTCATTGAATGAATGGGAACAGCGACACGGCGTCCATCTTTTTTTTTAAAGTCTCTGGTTTAGTACATTGTTTAAACCCTGCCCACTAGAGAGAGCAGTGTTGTACTCATCATTAGATTCCACAGTTCTGATTGGATAAACAGTAAGCTTTTCTTCAGTTCTGTGTGCGTGTAAAAGCTGTGTGTGTGGTTCCTGGTCGTTACCTTGTGTTGCTGAGCGGTTCGGCTGGTTGCTCCTGCAGTCGGTGCAGTGAAGCTGTTTGCCCGCTGGGGGGCACTGGAGGGTCTCTGCGGCTGCTTCGCTTTCGGCTGGACTGGAGCCAAATCTCTCTTTTTCGGAACAGCACCACTGACTGTAACACACACACACACACACACACTTTATATTTTATTTTGTTTCCATATACAATATGTGCCTTTATTTATTTACTTATTTGTTTTATTGTACTGAGTGTATGAACAGTTTTTTATTAAACTATCTGCACTTTAAAAAAAATACTGTCTCTCGTTTTAAAGTGTGAAGCTACTTTGAGTTTGCTAATGGTGTAAAAAAATAGATATTTCTTTACATGGGTAACTCTATGTCCCCATCACTAGCATTTTGAGCCTGTTGTGAGCATTAGCTATAAGCGATGTTTATCAGAATGCTGAGGGTGAGCGGAGGTGGGCTATTTGACAAAAGTTTGTACTTATCATGTTTCACACTGGACATCTCCTTTAAACTAAATCACACATTTTATATTTTTTGCATCATATATTTATTGACTTTATTGTTCATTTTAAACGTATTTATTTCGAATGAATAATTCTAAGAAAAAATAGTTCATTGTCTTTTTAATTATTAAGTGACACATGTGAATTAATCATTTATTAATTCAATGTATTAAATTTGGATAAAAACAATAAATCCTTATCATCATCATCACCAGCATCTTCATTATAATGGAAAGGTTTTATGTTGTTTTGTAGGGTTTGGTGGTTTCCACTGTAGCATAATGCAATTATGTGTTTATAGCTAGTAAGGTGTTCAACATAACTGGCAACATGCAATACATGTTAATTATTATTATTATTTTTATAATAATAATAATAATAATATAATAATAATAATAATATATATTTTTTTTATAATATATTTTTATTATTATTATTATTATTATATATTATTATTATTATTATTATTATTATTATTATTATTATTATTATTATATTCATTCATCATAAGCATCCTTCTGATCATATTGTAAATAAATTAACTGGACTGGAGGCTGTATAATCAGTGGTAACCAGTGTCTCTGTTCCGGGGGTTCGGTCCGGGTTTGGTCACCCACCTGACCGCAGGCCGCCGTTGGAGAGAGTCTGATCAGAGCCGTGAGAGTAAACAGAGCGCTGAGAGTCTGACCGCAGCTTAGCTTCACCACAACCAATCAGAAACCAGAGAGAGATGGAGAAAAAAATGGGAAATAAAATGATAATAAAATAAGGAAGTGTGAGAAATAAAGCAAATCAACAGATGGAAAAAGTAAAACAGAAGGAAACAGGAAATGAAAACACACTGCCAGTCAAATAATCACACACACACACACACACACACACACACACTTATGCTCAGGAGTTGTTCCTAAGGTTGTGCTTTTTCACTTTGAAGTGAACAGTCTACATCTACCCAGCTGCTGATCATCAGTGTATGATGTTTTTTTTGGCTGTTGGCGTATTTTCATCCTGAAATCATACAAAACAGTGAGGACCCCACAGATCATAAACCTCTGAGCCATATTCAGATTTCATAAACCTTCTGCATTACAGAAATTACTGTATAACTCCATTCTAAACCTTTAAAAGCTTTATTTGTAGGGATGCACTGATGTGGGAATTCTGGTTATAACTTTAGAAACAAATGTCACGTTTATATTCTTTACATCTTAACTTTCAACCAGCTGTGTACTAAATATATACAGAGGTTATATTTATACAGTTTTAAAAATAAAAACTGCAAGTATAGGTTGAAGGGAACTGCATGTGAAGGACACAATAGCGTGCACATCCCTTTAAATTGTGTTGATTCTTCATAAATTAAAAAAAAGAAAAAATAATGTTTTGTAAGAACTAAAAATTGTTATCGAGAATCGCTCATTTTATTTATTTTTTTAAAAGATCACCCAGCCCTTACTGTAACTGATAAAAAAAAATAATGGATTTTTAAGTTTTTTAAATTAAATTAAATTTTAAATTATAGTAGCGTGGCCAGTGTCAGCACACAATAAATACATCAGCAAGTATTAATTTCAAATACTGGCCAAATACCTATATATTTATATCATCTTGCATCCCTATTTCTTTGCACAGATTTAGGTCTAAAATTGACAAATTGACCACATCATATTAATCACGTCGTACCATGATTTTTGGCACGTCTGTGTAAATTACAGTAATGAATTTGAGCTGTAATTCACAAAGAAGCAGCAGCTCTCAGTGTGGCGGCTCTGAGGTTTAGGATCGCAGAATCTGAGCCCATAATTTGCATGGAAACAAAAGAAGAGAAGCAAGACAAGCAGGTGAGAATGACTAATATGCTTGATGATGTGATGCAGGTTAAATAATAAAACCCAGTTAACTCTTTTTTTTTTTTTTACTATTTAAACCTGAGAATTTACAGAAGTATTGAAACAAGAACTTTTCAATTTGGTCCAAACCAAAATAGCAGGTGCTAAATGTGCTGCAGATATTTGGTCAGAATTAAAAGAGCTAATCTTGGTTTGGATCTACTGAACTGTGGTTCGATTCATCTGCTGTATGAAAACACTTCTCTAAATGATTCAGACTAATAATACCATAAAACAAGAAATAGAAGAAGAAGAAATAGTAGAGGTGTTGCGCCGTAATCTGACTCCCCTTGGCGTGTAGGTGGTCAAGCTGCAGTACGAGTACAACAGATGTGGACCAGGTGCTTGTGATTCTGTATCTACTGTAACTGTAGATTAACCCTCATTTAGTATACAGAAATACAAGGAATCCAAGGTGAAGCACAACACCTAGATAAGCAACTCGCAGAACTGCCGACATTCTACTAACCAATCAGTGTGAAGTATAGGGAGACTCCACCCACATAGGAAATAAAGACTGGCGGATGTAGTAAAGTTGTTTTAGTTGCTCAGTCACTAAACTGCAGTGTGAAACTAATCAAAACTAACCGAACAAGCCTTAGATCAAACTCTGTTCTGTGAAACCTCTTAAAATGCTTTAGGATTATGGTGTAAATCTGATGTTTGGTAATACAGACAGTCTCTGCAGATAAAAAAAAAGCTTACCCAGCAGTGCCAGTCGGTCTTTGGCCATGGTTAGATTAGAGGACATCTTAGTCTGGAGTCGTCTGCATCTGTCTGATTTCTCTCCTAAAGATATCAGACAAAAGCATATCAGCATTACAGACGTTTTTTTACAGAACAAACCATGATAAATCTGTGTCCTTATAAAATAATAATCATCCATCAGTGATTCTTAATCTATTTTAGCCTTCTTATACTGCTAAATATTTTGAGAGCCCAGCTGACTCACTGCTTTTCTCTCCAGCACAAAACCGTACTTTAGGGACCGTAGGAAAAATACCCAACAAAATAAGTAATGAATAATAAATCTTTCTCAAAATGTCACTTTTTCATGTCAAACTAGTACTAGGCAGTATACTGGTTCATACATACCACCATACCACTAGAGGCGCTGTGGAGCACTGTGTAGATTAGCACCGCTAAAAAAGCACAGTAGCAGAGCTCTAGCTAAAACAGCTGCTTAAAAACTTAAATGCCTATATTTTATGAGTATTTTAAGTCAGTTTATAGTGATTATGAAACTATTTAAAATATATAACGTACCTCTTTTTAAGGTCTATTGTTTGCATTCTTTAGCTGTTTTTTCTGCTAATAAAATCTGATTCTTTCATATATTGTGTAATTTTGTGTTTTATATTATAGGTATCCTAACAATACAGTCGTGCAAAAAAACATATAAATAACAATGATAAGAAAATACTTTGATATACTGTGAAACCGTCAGAATCTTGCAAAATACTATGTCAAACCAATGGTAAAATATGGAGATATGCCATCACGAGGTCACATTTTAAGAAAGTTTTATTTAGTCGTTACTCATTTTGTCTGGTATTTTTCCTACGGCCCCTAAAGTGCAGCTTGGTTAGGAACCCCTTCCATTAATTGTAACTAAATTATATGTAGTAAAGCTGGAGATAACTCACCAGTTCCAGTAACCTGAATAGAGATCCCTTTCTCCAGCTCAGTGATGCCCTTACGATACCACTCCACCGCCTGCTCCTTATGACCTGCAAAACACACACATATACAACCACACACACACAGTCTGTGTTAGAATTTATTATGTGATATTACATTTTACACTTTAAAGACCTATAAAACACCCATATACTCACACACTTAATGGAAAGTCCATCAGTCAGTAGGAAATAAGCAGACCAAGAACATTAAAGCAATGCAGGTTTTTCTAACTCAGCCAGCATGACTGGACACCGGCAGGTTTAAGTTCATTTTTACGCTCTACTTGCCCAATTAAAACATCACTAACACTTTAAGTATCAGTTCATACCTTTTCATAATCGGCCTGTTCTTTAGATTAAACACATACAAGCTTTACAGGGCTAGTGTAGTAACGTAGCCCAAGCATTTGTTCGCTTACCAAAGAAAAAAATTAAAATTAAACTTTGGTGTTTTATTCTATAAACAACAGACAAAATTTATCCCAAATTCCACATAAAATATCGTAATTTAGAGCATTTATTTGCAGAAAATGAGAAAGAAATGGCTGATATAACAGAAGTTATGCAAAGAAAACAAGTTCATAAATCAATATTTGGTGGAAAAACCCTGATTTTTAATCACGGTTTTCATGCATCTTGGCATCATGTTCTCCTCCACCAGTCTTACACACTGCTTTTGGATAACTTTATGCTGCTTTACTCCTGGTGCAAAAATTCAAGCAGTTCAGTTTGGTTTGATGGCTTGTGATCATCCATCTTCCTCTTGATTATATTCCAGAGGCTTTCAATTTGGTAAAAATTAAAGAAACTCATAATTTTTAAGTGCTCTTATTTTTTTTCCAGAGCTGTATTATAGTTGAATCTTCATTTCTCTCATCTCTCCTCTTCCTGTTTATGTCCTGCATAAATTGTTTCAAATGAAAAAGCCCTCTGAAGAAATTGTAACTGTGATTTCATTTCATTTCAGATATTTTTGTAATTTTAAGACTATTAAATGCCACTGACACAATCATAACAGAATAGCATAAAAAACATTTATTATAATTAGTTTGGGAATTTATGTACTTATTTCTTCACCTACTTTAGTCCACACTGTGTGTATGTTATGGAGTCACAGTTATTGAAGCATGACTGGCTAAAATACTGTTCACTGTTATATGTGTGAACAAACATACAAATAAACACAATAGATGATAACACGATTATCAAAAATGATTGAGGTCATGTTCATTTATTGTACAATAAATCAATATTGCAGTTATTGTGACAGGCCTAATTGTGGACAATATTATACCCTGAACTATGATGCCGTATCATCAATACCACCCATTAATTTTCACATCAGGGTACTACTTTTTCTTTTTTTTATTGTTTTTAGCAAAAGAAAAAAATCACACTGTTCTCTGTTCTCCTATTATATAACTACTAGAAATTTGTATAGATTTATTTTACTTTAATCCTGGATATATAGAGATATTTGGAGTGCATTATTATTAGTATCCTGACATTCTGACTAATTGACTTCTGTTACAAATCTGATAAAATTCTTGTATTTTTTAATATCTCTGACAGGGGTGTGCCATATCATATTGTATGCAATAAAAATATATATATATATATTTTTTTTTGTGTATGCTTGAAATATATTTTTTTAATTCAGTGTTTTGTCGTATTTCCATTAATAGAGTGTTGTTATCGTGAAAATACAATGAAATATCGTGACATTTTTACGATATTAACTGTGCCATATCACCCACCCCTACCCGAATCACAAGATTAGATCAGGACATTTTAACAAATTTGAACAAAATAAGTGATTTTTTTTTTTTTTACAGAAATAATAAAATAATAAATAAATTCCCTCACTCTTCCATTACTCCTTTCACAGTCCTACATCCATGCAGTACAGTGAGTGAGGATTTGCAAATCATGCAGCTCTTCCTCTTCCCTGAGTCAGATGCTGTTGCTGATAAGCGCTGATTGATTATATATCAGTGCAGTGATCAGGAATGCGGTGTGGTGACAGTAGTGCAGCAGTGGGAGTGAGGACATGTAAGTGTGTAAGATGTTTTGTGAGAAATCAATAGCCTAATTATTCTGTTCTAGGTCATTGGGTCCTGCAGTTTCCTTTTTTCTGCAGGCCGTGAGCACGAGGTCTCTCATAAACAGCACATTCATACTAACTGCCCGTTTTACAGCCGTATCTGCACAGTTTAATATCTACAAATTCATTATCCATCAACAGATTTAATATCCCAGCAGACTTACTAACAAAGCAAAACACATTCACCTCAGCAGTGCTATTCTAATGATAGATTTACCTCAGCAGTGCTATTCTAACCATACATTTACCTCAGCAGTGCTATTCTAATCACACATTCACCTCAGTGGTGCTATTCTAATAGTACATTTACTTCAACAGTGCTATTCTAATCATACATTTACCTCAGTGGTGCTTTTTAATTACGAATTTACCTCAGTAGTGCTTCTTAAATTGTACATTTACCTCATCAGTGCTATTCTATTCATACATTTACCTCAGCAGTGCTTTTTTAACCATATATTAACATCAGCTGTGCTATTCTATTAAAACATTTACCTCAGTAGTACCTTTTAATTATGAATTCACCTCAGTAGTGCTATCTCACATACATGTACCTCAGCAGTGCTGTTCTAATCATTAATTCACCTCAGCGGTGCTATTGTAATCTTAAATTTACTTCTAATCATGGATTTAACAAGGGAGTGAATTTCCAATCATGAATTTACCTCAGCAGAGCTAATCTAATTATAAATTTACCTCAGCTGTGCTATTCTAAACATACATTTACCTCATTAGTGCTATACTAATCATGTATTTACCTCAGTAGTGAAACTCTAATCACAAATTAAGCTCAGCAGTGCTCATTTAAATCAGAAATTTACCTCACTGGTGCTATTTGAATTCAAAATTTACCTCATCAGTGCTATTCTAATCATAAATATTTACTTCATCAGTCCTATTCTAATTATGAATTTACCAAAGGAGTGAAATTCCAATCATAAATTTGCCTCAGCAGAGCTATTCTAATCATAAATTTACCTCAGCTGTGCTATTCTAAACATACATTTACCTCAGTAAATCATGTATTTACCTCAGTAGTGAAATTCCAATCATAAATTTACTTCTGCAGTGCTACTCAAGTCAAATGCAAGTAAAAGGCAAAGAAATTAATGATTAGGCCAAAACTACCTCAGTGAACAGTACTATTCTAGTCGTTTACAGCTCGTATCTTTCAGAAAGAAAACAGCTACTTTGTGAACGTATAAATGAACTTGAACCTGCAGTTTTTGCCTTTAGGTTCATGTTTATCTGCTCCAGAATATACTATTCAGTTGACAGTACTTCTCTACAGGGACTAGAAAAGATACGTGTGTGCATTTAAACCTCTGTGTCAACAATATGTTCAATGTAAAGTAGCTTCATATAATTTATATTGTGTATTGCTATACAGACACTGTATGACCTACTGATCTTTATAAACATGGTGAAGATGGTTGGCCTCCAGCACTGTGACCCAGAGCTAACTACACTAACCAGGGAAACAGGGGCCACAGTTTCCACTCCACTGCTGATCAGGACAATCACTGTCACTCTGCATCAGCACCAACCAGCTCTATTGATCCTGCAGATCACGTGAACCCCCGGGACCCTCTGTTGTCTCTGAACTGATCCTGGGTCAGAGTTAGTGTGGGTAATGGAGATGGTTAAAGCTGGAGATGAACAGAGTGACCAGTGTAGCCAATGCAGGAACACAGTCTGGGATATGGGTGTAAGGCTGACAACACAAACATTTGGCCAATATGCAGCAAAACAGGGCCAGACCATGATACTACCACCACCAAGTTTCACAGTTGGGATAACTGCAGTCTAGCTTCAACCTTTACATATGAACTAATATTACACATCGAAAATTGTGTTTTTGAAATCAACACAGTAAGAAAGAAAAAACACACAACAATTTAATATATCAGCATTTTCTTATATCCCCAAGTTATCTGGTTAACGGAGGAGTATTAATTAAAATTTGACATCTAGAACAAGTTATCTGGTTAACTGAAAAAGGCTGATGTTGGCGCTTAAGTTGTCTGGTTAACTGAAAATGCTGATGCTGGGGCTTAAGTTACCTGGTTAACTGAAGAATGCTGAAGTTGGAGCTTAAATTATATGGTTAACTGAAAAATTCTGATGTTGAGGCTTAAGTTATCTGGTTAACTGAGAAATGCTGATGGTGGGGCTTAAGTTATCTTGCCAATTGATAAATGCTTACGTCAGGGCTTAAATTATCTGTTTAACTGGGAAATGCTTAAAAAAGTAACCTGGTTAACTGAGACGGGCTGGTGTTGGAGCTTAAGTTATTTTGCTAACTCAGAAAAGCTGATATCAGGGCTTAACTTGAGGTTGAATTGACTGAGAAAAACTGATTTCCATGACTTCAGTCTTAAGTTATTTTAAGTCACTGTGAAATCCCCCTAACTAGACAGGTTTGATTTTAGGCTTAAGTTATTTGGCTAACTGATCAATGTTGATGTCTGAGGATTAACTTGAGGTTAAATTAACTGAAAAAGGCTGAAATGCATGACTTCAATCCTAAGTTATTTTAGATCACTGAGAAATACCCCTAACCAGACTGGTTTAAGTTCAGGCTTAAGTTATCTGGCTAACTGATAAATGTTGATGTTTTAGGCTTATCTTGAGGTTGAATTAACTGAGAAAGACTTATATCCTTGACTTCAGTCTTACACTATTTTAGGTCACTGCGAAATACCCCTAACCAAACAAGTTTAAGTTCAGGCTTAAGTTATCTGGCTAACCAATAAATGATGATGTTTAGGGCTTAATTTGAGGTTAAATTAACTGAGAAAGACTGATATCCATGACTTTAGCCTTAAACTATTTTAGGTCACTGTGAAATCCCTCTAACAAAACAAGTTTAAGTTCAGGCTTAAGTTATCCGGTTAAAGAGGAATGTGAATGTGAATCCCTGCAGTAAAGGCCTGAGCTGAGTCTCTGAGGCCTGTCAGGATCTGGAGTTTCTTGTTTTCTGTTTACCAGCAGCAGCTGATCCAGCAGTGAAGGAGGGAGCTGGGCTGGGTTCTGGTTTCAGCAGAATCTCGGGGAGGAGGATACTGGGCTCTGGAGGTGTTTATAGACCCACCTTTCTCGTCCTCATCGATGCCCACGGTGATGTACTCGAACGCCTGCTTGTGGTGGTTCCTGATCCGCTCACCGGTGGCATCGCGCTCGGCGGCGCCCGGCTCGGTGGGTCGGGCGGCCATGGTGCGGGGGAACAGCGGGTAAATCCAGGAGAAGATCCAGGAGAGCAGCGGGTAGATCCAGAGCAGAGGCCGGGCTGTGAGTAACCCTGGCCGCGGAGGAGAGGCTGGATCACGGCCGGTCGGAGGAGCAGAGCCGGGGAGGAACCTCGCTCTTCCTGCGGGCACAGAGTTCATTCACCCGGCTCCACAGCTCCACACACATACCTGGAGTGCTATAAAGTGAGTGTCACTCCTCTGTTATCAGAATAAACAGAATAACTGTTTCACTCCTTTTTTTCACAGATCACTCCTGATCACTCATCAGAACGGAAACACTACGAAGCGCGTCTGCCACAGCTGCTTTATACCGAGCCTGCTCACTTATTAGCTATATTTCACCCGTTACTTATTATAACCGATAGAGGGAGCCGGCGAGGGAGTGCTGAATGAATGGGAGGAAATGGAGCTAAACGGCTAAAACTCGAAGAAACAATACAAATGAACTATTTATCGACTATATTTCCTTCATTTTACGAGGTAAAATAAAGTATTGTGTTAAAAACGCAAAGACACCTCACTTAAACTATGTCATTTCTCTACGAGAAGCAGTTTTTTATGTAGCAAGGTCGCTAGCGTTACTGCTAACTACTGTATGCTGACTGGTTGTTTGTGGACTGATGTTTATAACTGCAATTCAGAAGTGTTGAAACCTGTGATGATTTTATTTGTTGAGACAATGAGAAATAATTTCTGTATTTATATATCAAATATGAATAAACTCTTTTTAAATAATATTTTGCTCAGTTGCTCCATAGGAACCCATTCAGTTTGGATGCTTTTGAAGTGGGTGATCTCCCATCTAAACGTTCTCTGCTCCTGCCCCGTACTGTACTGTACTGTGATGCAGCGGAAACTGTAGCTACAGTCTTTGTTAAAAAAATGGTTATTTTTTATTCATTATTACTTTTATATTAAATATTAAAGACATATTGAATTTTATCACACTTAAACACAAGTTTAGATTATTATTCACCAGTTTCATATTTATTTGTCATTTAGTACCGTTACCTAAAGTAATAGTAAACGACTAATAATTATTGGCTTATTGATGATGAGACATTATTTCATTCGGAATGCCAATTTTGGATACCAATTAAATATACATAACTGGTCCATGAAAAATATTAGAAAGAAAATTAAAAAACTATTTAATGATTATATCGATTACAATTTTTTTATTTATTATTAATTTTTAGCATTTACAATTTTAATATGTTTTAAAATTGTAAATGCTAAACATTAATAATAATTTTTAGCATTGTAATGTTTTTTTTTCACATTTATCTTAATTAGAAGACATATGGATATGAATTTTTAAAATCTGAAAACTTATGATCTAATTTTTTTTTAATCTGAAAACTCATGGATCTGAATTGTTAAATCTAAAAATATATGGATCAAATCTTTTAATCTAAAAACTCATGGATCTGAAAATCGTAAGTTATTTTGAAAGACAAAAAAAGAAGAGTTAAAATTTAAGCATATTACATATTTCGAATGTATTAAAATATATATATATATAATATATTTAATATAAAATATATTTAATTAAAATATACAGATTGCAAATTCAGATATTTTTGTAACTTGTAACTTTTAAGCTACATATAACACGTTCTTTCCGTTTATTTTACAATTACAACGTTTTAAAATGTAAATATAATGTTTAATTTTGGGCCGTTTTTTTACAGGGTTAAAATCCGCAGCTGAATTCTGGCGCAGGCTACGCTGATTCTCGAACGCGCTCCGCTGCGCCTGCGTAGAAACGGCTGCGTAGAAACCAACAACAAACATGGCGGACGGTGAGCGCTCTCTCTCCTCTTTGTGGTTGATTTATTTTAGGGCTGAATCGCGGGTTTTCGGGGCTGTGTGGGTTTTATACTGCTGTGAAAATATTAGAGACTCCTAACCTCCTGCGGGAGCGGGTTTAACCCGGGTTTTAGCGGCTTTAATCCGCGGCGGAGGGGTGATGAAGGGCCGGTAGCTCAGCGTTTAGCGCGCTAAGCTAATTGAGCTGAGTGGATCCCGCCATAGAGAAACAGCTGCTGCAGCCGGACTGCATTATTATAAACCCAGCATATTAATATTAAACCTGCTACAGCTCATTACAGCGGAGTTATCCTGCTATTAATCAGTGTTTATGTACTTACAGACCCGCAGTTCTTATTGTCCTGCTTATAAAACACACCACTGTCTGTTGGCTCAGGTTCTAATAGAGCCAGTGGATCAGGTGTGTGTTTAAACCTTGAGCAAAGTTTGGACACACACCTTCTCATTCAGTGTCTTTAAACTTTACTTCTGTATTTAATGTATTTTCTACATTGTAGGTTAATGTTAAAGGCAGTTAAGGGACACATATTGAATTATCAATCAATCAAATTCAATCAACTTTTATTTTAACTTTTTTGAGGATGACAGTCATTAACAATGTAAATCCAAAATAGTTACAGTATAAAAGATTTAAAACATTTTATAAGAAATTAGAAATAATAAGGAACAAATAGTAAAAGCTAATAATAAATGAGTTATTTTAAATCATTTTATATAGATGAAAAAATATGTATGCATGTGTATATATATATATATATATATATATATATATATATATATATATATATATATATATATATAAGAAAAAAATAGAAAGTTAATAAAAGATAATAGTAAAAATAAAGAAAAAAGGTATGTATGTTGAGAAATGATAAAATGAATAACAATGAACTACGAACATAGAAATAAAAAAATAAATAGTCATAAATAAATAAATAAAACAGAATAAAAACAAATTAAAAAGCCCAGTGAGCTGAGCTTCAACCTTTCCTGTAGTGAATTCAGCTGCTCTGTAGCTAAAAGCAGATTTTCCCAGTTCAGTAAAAACTCTCGGTACCTGACAGGTGGTCCATTAATAATAATAATTACTGTTGTTAAATGAGATCAGAGAAGAGATATAAGCTGGCAAATGGCCAAAAAGTGATATATAAATAAAAATTAGCCAATGAGAGATTCTTATCGTGCAAATAGTGAGGTATTAATATATTTATATTCGCTGATTAATTCAGTGGTAAATTCTGACAGGGTAGTAGTAGTTATGTTACGTTGTAAACAGTTTAAAAAAGTAGTTCTCCACATTAATCCCATGAACAAAGATGGTGATTTGAGGTAAGCTGGAGCTTCACAGCGTAAGTGAAAAGCAGCAAGTCCTCATAAGCATCTGCACTGAAGAGGAATTTTACATCAATTTTACAATTACAATTTAAGTTGATCAGTTCTTTTTGTCTAGTTGTAGTCTTTAGTATGAATGAATGAATGAATGAGACACACAACAGTTATAATAACTTATGTTATGTCTTATGTTGCTGTACAACATGTGTAATAATGCCTTGCTAAGTGCAGTTCAGACACTGACCTACTCTTAGAGTCTCTGTCGAATGCAAAATCCACCGGAGATCCTATTTAAACCTATATAGTTACACACAGGGGTGTGGGTAGTCCAGGTCCAAAAAAAAAATCCAGCTGTTCAAATGATTTATTTAAATGTGTTGAAGCTATTTAAAAAAATAAATATATTTGTTTAGTTTGTATTCTATCTGCCAATGAGAAAATGTGGGTCCTTACAGTGAAATAAAGCATTTTATGTATAATTAGAGCCCTCTTTAGAATTAAGTTTTGAATAAAATAATTGAATATTCTTTTTTCTTTGTTTGTTTTGTGTATTCAGATCACACAGAGGGAGAGAGCATGGAGGGACACACTCCCGTGAGTTACTTGGTTTTGGCACTGCAGTCTACACTAATGGAAAGCTGTGTGTTTGTATTAGTATGTGTAGATTTATTATTACTCTGTGACTTCGCTGTTTCTGTACATTAGGTTGCAGAAAACCCTCACGCAGAATATGGCCTCACAGAAAACATCCAGGTACTGGATACAAGCGAGAACTTTATGGGGAAAGCTGTCAGACACTTTCTGTGACTTACAGTTGTAAGCTAATGTTTTGGCACCCCTGATTACATTTTATTATAAATCAGTGAAAATGATAAAAAACTGCAGATCCCATTAGAACTTCAGAATGTCTTATTCTGAAGATTCTGAATAAAGTATTGAAGATCTAACTGTGAGCTAGTCTGAAGAACGAAGCTCAGTTCCAGGTTTCTCCTGCACTTCCCCAGCCAGAGCCTCAGGGGGGAGGTGTTCAGTTCCATCAGCAGCAGCAGCAGCTCACCTGATTTACCAACATTAAAGAGGAATTCTGGTGTAAAATTTACTTTGGGTGTAGAAAAAAACAACATAACGAGTACTAACCTTTGTTAATTAGCCCACCTCATCTCTCCTGCAGCTTTCTGAGATTTAGAAATTTTGTGCTTTTAGCCCTTCAGAGCATATTTTGCCCCAATAAATTGCTTTTTACACTATTTTTCATGCTCAAAGTAGCTCCACACCTCATTGGGAGAATCTGAAGAGCCCAGACATTTAAAACAAGGCATTAATAACTCAAAAAGTGCACAAGAAACGCATTAAAAACCACTTATTACATCTCAGGATGCCGCTATCAATGTACTGATCATGACTTTACTATAAGATGGCGGCGCCTAGAGATGAAGCTAATGCTGTTTTTTTAATAATGTTTTTGTGCACTTTTTAGGGTTTTAATGCCTCATTTTTAAATGTCAGGGCTCTCCGGATTCTAGCAATGAGATGTGGAGCTACTTTGAGCTGAATAACGGTGGGAAAAAAACTATTTCTCTGCAAATATGGCAAAATATGCCCCATATGATCCATTATAAAGCTTGTTTGTACAAACAGAATAAAATGGCTGTATCTTAGAAAGCTGCAGGTTCAGCAACAGTATGTGCTGAAAGAATGAGGTCAGCTGACTACCTGAATATACTGAATATAGACCAGCTTATTCCATCAATGGATTTATTCTTCCCTGATGAACACGGCCATATTCCAAGATAACAATGTCAGGATTCATGGTGCTAGAATAGTGATGAAAGAGTGATTCAGGGAGCATGAGATCATCATTTTCACACATGGATTGAGAGAGAGTTCACCACAGAGTCCAGATCTTAACCTCATTGAGAATCTTTGGGATGTGCTGGATGGAGAAGTGCTGCTTTGTGCAGTGGTCAGACTCTACCATCATCAATGCTGCTGCAAGATCTTGGTGAAAAATTAATCTAGCAACACTGGATTGAAATAAATAATAAATCTTGTGACGTTACAGAAGCTTATTGAAACAATACCAATGGTGCTCCTTTTTTATTTATTTATTTTTTTGGCCAGGCAGTGTACAAATTGCATTGTACACATGCATTTCTGGACAAGCTGAGAGCTCCAGAACCAGTGTCTCTAGTGTGTGAGTCATGTGGAATGATAATATAATAAGATATAATATAATATATAGATAATATAATATAGTGATATTACAAGACTTTACACAAATAATAAACATTAAATGACAAATGCTTTAATTCCAGTTGTATAGTTTATTGTCCAGAAATGTTTAGAAAGCTGCAGGAGAGCGGAGGTAGGCTATTTAACAAAGGTTTGTACTCTTTATCATGTTTTACAACATGAAAAGTCAATTTCACACCAGGTTTCTCCTTTAAGCTTTGATTGATTTACTAAACCAGCTGCTGCTTTGAAGGTGTTTAATTAACACAGTGATGTGAATCCAGCACATTTCTGTATGAAAGTTTTATTTGTGTTTTTCTCTTCCTAGTAATATAGATATGTAATAATTAAATGATTACTTTATTTATTTAGCCACTAAGTTAGTTGTTAATATTAATATTTCAGATAAAATAAAAAATGTTTGACGTTTAAAGTCTGTGGTTTCTTCTCCCCGTGTCTGTAGAGAATAGTGGACAGTGAGAAAACCAACGCAGACAAATCCACCAAACAGAAGGTGGATCTACAGACCCTACAGACCCTCCCCACGCGAGCGTATCTGGATCAGACGGTGGTGCCAATTCTTCTGCAGGGACTGTCTGTGCTGGCTAAGGAACGGTGAGTACAGGAGATAGTGAAAGAGATGAGTGTCTGGTAGGGGTGGGCGATATGGTCATAAAATAATATCATGATATTTCATGGTTTTATATTTTCCCAATAGCAAAACTTTTGGTGATATGACAGAACACTGGATAAAAAAAATAAGATTACACTACTGCAACAAAATGAAAAATTAATTTTATTATTGCATATCATATGATATGGCACACCCCTAAAAAAATCACGAATTTTACCAGATTGATCCAGAATGTCATGGTACTAATAATAATGCACTCCAAATATCTCCATATATCCAGGATTAAAGTAAAATAAATGATACTGGACAGATATAATCTGTCTCTAGTAGATATAGAATGGGAAATTAGAACAGTGTAAATTTTTCTTTTGCCAAAAACAGTTAAAAAAAAAAAATTATATGGCAGAGTGATATAGCACCATATTTCAAGGTAAAATATCGGTCATGATATTCAAAAATGTTGCTGCTATTATTGCTACTATACAATATGCCACACCCCTAGTGTCAAATCACATAGACACCATATGATAAACTTGTTTTAAACACAGAGTGATCTATTTTAAGCGTTTATTTATTTTATTATTGATGATTATGGCTTACAGCCAATAAAAAAAAAAAAAAATCAGTGTCTCAGACAATTGTAATATTGTATAAGACCAATTGGTACTTTTGGCAGTGTGCCAAGTCCTGCTGGAAAATGAAATCCGCATCTCCATAAAAGTTGTCAGTAGCAGAGGGAAGCATGAAGTGCTGTAAGATTTTAGACTTGATAATAAAACACAGTGGATCAACACCAGCAGATGACATGTCTCTCCAAACCATCACTGATCATCAGTAAATTTTACATTTCATTTAAAGTAAATCAAGGGATCAGAGTCTGGAGGAAGAGTGGAGAGACACACAGTCCAAACTGCTTGAGGTCTAGTGTGAAGTTTCAACCAGTGATGGTTTGGAGAGACATGTCATCTGCTGGTGTTGATCCACTGTGTTTTATTATCAAGTCTAAAGTCAGTGCAGTGTTTTACAGCACAGACTCTAATATATTATTTTGTATTAATTTGATTTTTCTGTTTTTCCTCATTTCTTTTTCTACAGGCCTCCAAATCCCATTGAGTTTTTAGCGACGTTCCTCCTGAAGAACAAATCGCAGTTTGAGGATCGGAATTAAGATCAGGACAGAATCGGCACAGCGGCCCCAATCATGGCAGTGCGAGATCTTCTTCGTCTCCAGTAGAAACTTAATGGTGTCTCACTTATTTACCTGTTTGCAATGTGCTAGAACTTATTTTTTGTTTGTTTTTTTGTTTTGTTTTTTAAACACAAATAAAAATGTTTCAACAGAGTGAAGTTTAATCTGTTAATAATTATAAAATACAAAGCCTTAAAATAAAGTCTCCCCCATGGATTTCAGTAAGTAAATTATGTGGGTTTGATGGTTGATGCTGCAGTTGGTCTGCAGGTTTAGGTTCAGCAACAGTATGTGCTGAAAGAATGAGGTCAGCTGACTACCTGAATATACTGAATATAGACCAGGTTATTCCATCAATGGATTTATTCTTCCCTGATGGCACGGCCATATTCCAAGATAAAAGTGCCAGGATTCATGGGGCTGGAATTGTGAAAGAGTTCAGGGTTCAGGGAGCATGAGATCATCATTTTCACACATGGATTGAGAGAGTTCACCACAGAGGCCAGATCTTAACCTCATTGAGAATCTTTGGGATGTGCTGGATGGAGAAGTGCTGCTTTGTGCAGTGGTCAGACTCTACCATCATCAATGATCTTGGTGAAAAATTCATCTAGCAACACTGGATTGAAATAAATAATAAATCTTGTGACGTTGCAGAAGCTTATTGAAACAATGCCAATGGTGCTCCTTTTTTATTTATTTATTTTTTTGGCCAGGCAGTGTACAAATTTCATTGTACACATGCATTTCTGGACAAGCTGAGAGCTCCAGAACCAGTGTCTCTAGTGTGTGAGTCATGTGGAATGATAATATAATAAGATATAATATATAGATAATATAATATAGTAATATTACAAGACTTTACACAAATAATAAACATTAAAATGACAAATGCTTTAATTCCAGTTGTATAGTTTATTGTCCAGTTTTACTGAATTTTACACAATTTTACAATTTCTTACATAACATTAAAGTTGTTATACATGACGAACAAACTAGTGAGGCGTACTCACTTTATATATATGTGACCATACAAAATCAATTCAAATTTTACACCATAATTTATAAAATATATATATATATATATTTATTTCCTCTTCAGTAAAAAGATCACGTACTGTTTTCTCGTATGCAAAAACTCTTAAGTCCTTTCAACAGTAGATCCGTTTAAGACACGCCCACCTTCACTTAATGCTTTTCTCCTCAAGAGGTTTCCTTCATTACAGATCTGAGAGAGCTAACAGAAGGGAAAAATAATAATAATAGCTACTCTGGGGTTTGTCAGTATCTTACTGGAACTAGATGCATGTCATGACTTCATATTCAAATTAAAGTATTAAAGGATTGATGTAATTCAAAGATTATAAAGCACAATCAAGGGCTTCATTCAAAGGCTAATCAACTAATTATATAATCATGCTTTAAAAAAAATCATGTTACATATGAAATTGCTGAAACACAACATTGTAAAAAGGTTTGTAAAAAATGTACAAAAAAAAAAAAACGGGCCTCTTGTGATATTAACTGTCAAATTATTAATAATAGTAAGATTCACAGATTTAGCATAAAATGGTCTAATAGAGTGGAGGACAGTGAGTGATTAAACAGTGTTTAAAAACTCCAGCAGCACTGCTGAGCTAATTAGCGCTAATCACCAAATATTGATTTCTGATCTCTTAAAACTTTATGAATGTAAATTTGTTCTTTTTCTTTGCATTATTTGAGGTCTGAAAGCTCTGCATCTTTTTTGTTATTTCAGCCATTTCTCATTTTTCTCATTTCAAAAAATGCTCTAAATGAATAAAATATTTCTATGTGGAATTTGGGAGAAATGTTGTCCGTAGTTTATAGAATAAAACAATGTTTTTTCATTTTACTCAAACATAAACCTATAAATAGCAAAATAAGAGAAACTGATTCACAAACTGAAGTGCTCTCTCATTTATTTCCAGAGCTGTATATAATATTTTTTCCTTTTTTTACATAATAACACCAGAAACCTCATCCTAGTTCAGCACATTTATTAAAGGACATTTGATGCGTTTGGATCATTTTCAGGCCTTACAATCGTATGCATTTGGACGCCCCTGTTCAGATGGCATTGTTTGTTAATAGTCATGTAGTGTGAAGTAAAGAAAAAATCTTAGTAAACATAAACTTGAATATGGCATTTCTGCACATTTTAGAACATGGTTTGTATTAATCTGCTGTATCTATCTTAAGATTAAACATGAACAAAAGTGTTGGGACACCTGCTTATTTACTGCATCTTTCAAAATCAGGAGTGTTACATGAAGCAACTCATTCACTCCTAAAGTTATTGGATGAAAACAGCTATAAAGGCATTAGGCATTGTGCCAGTAGGGTTATATAGGTTTATCTGCTCCAGATCTGTGCACATCTGTGTCAGCAATGTGCGCAGCTTGATTAAAGTGTTTTATTCAGTAAATTAATAAGGATTTACCATAGTTTTCGGACACTAGCAAGGATGCCTAAATCAAAGTGAGCAGCGCTAGCCAGCCTGGTTTAGCAGCGCTTGCCAGTCCCGGTTAGCAACGCTAGCCAGCGCCGGTTAGCAGCTCTAGCCAGCCATGGTACTTAGCCCTGGATAGCATTGCTAGCCAGTCCCATTTAGCATTGCAAGCCGGCCCCGTTTAGCAGCGCTTGCCAGCCCCTTTTCGCAGCGCTTGCCAGCCATGGTACTTAGCCATAGTTAGCATTGCTAGCCAGCCCTGTTTAGCATTGCTAGCCAGCCCCGTTTAGCATTGCTAGCCAGCCTAACTCCTTTTTACTCTTAATTTTACAGAGTGGCTTTACTGCTCCTTACAACCAGACAGGTAAAATTCATAAATAAGGCGCACTGGATTTTAAGGGGCACTGTGGATTTTTGGGAAAATTAAAGGATAATAGGTGCTTTTTATAGTCAGAAAAATACGGTACACTTAAAAATAATCAATAACACAATGCATTCTGAACAATGGTGCCCAAACTTCTAAACCTCTGGCTGCTTATTAAAGTTCTGTTTCCAGATCGTCCACCACAGATATTGCTCCTCCTTCATATCTGACCAGCAAAACAAACTGGGCTAAACTGGCATTCTGACCAGTAAGGCCAGTGAGCTTCTCCAGGTGCACCATCACCGCGTCAGTTCGAGGCCAGCTCAGATACCAGGATTAAATAAAGACGATTTAGAATAATTCTCACTGTAATATAATAATAATACACCACGCTCAGGGGTGCGCTCCTGCAGCTTCCCTCCGGAACACCGGTCCGGAACACCGCTCCGGAGCCTGGGTCAGATGTAGTACTGGTGAGCTGCCAGGTTGTCCATGAACGGCCGCACCAGGTTATCGGTGGAGAAGTAGAAGACCAGTCCGAAGGTGATGGAGATTGGCAGCGCAGGCAGAGCCTTCTTAAAGATGGCCAGTAACAGCAGTGTCAGGCACAGTCCCTGATAGAGAACAACAACAAAAAAGATAAAGAGATGGAGCAGTGGTTTCAAAAACAGCCTAATGAAAAAAGAGTTCATCCTGCTTTTATTAGAGTAACTCTCTACAGTCTCTACAGTCCAGTTTCTCAACTAACACAACTTAACACCTCCACCACCATGTTTAACAGTTTAACGATCTTTCCTTTCCATCTAAATACAGTGCTCTTCTTTATTTTTAAATGTTTTGTAGCACATAACACTATTTGAGAGCTTGAGTCCATCAGAATAGACCATGATCCTGCCAATGAAGAAGTTTATACAGTAAACCAATGAAACAGTTATTTTGGCCCCGCCCACTGCAACACCACTGGAAAAACAGTAATAATAGAGCCATTGAGGGAAAGCAACAGCTACTTTTTACTAATTTAATGTGATTTAAAACACTTAGAATCACTTTTTAAAATATATGTCACACAGGCTTCAATGAAATGGAAATTTAAAAAACAAAACTGTTAAATATTTTAGTTAATTGGTTTATTTACTTTATAGATTTTACAGTAGACAGAAAATAACATTCTTAGCTACATTCCCCCCCCCCCCCCCCCCCCATCACTGGAGATAATTTAGGTCTGAAAGGTTTAAAACGAGTTTGTCCTGCTTTTATTGGAGTAACGCTCTACAGTCTCTACAGTCCAGGTTCTAAACTAATACAATTTAACACCCCCTCCACCATGTTTAACAGTTAAACTTGGGCCCAGGGTTGTCCCGATTCTTGCTGAGATAAAAGAGTATGGATAGTGAAGTGTTAGAACTACAAGGCACTTTCCAAACAGAAGGGTATTTTAAAAAAATCACTGGCAAAATTGAGACACAATATAAATATATATACATATATATATATACATATATATATATATATATATATATATATATATATATATATATATATATATATATATATATATATATATATGTATATATATATAAATTATGATAACCATTGCAATATCTCAGTTTAATGTTTTAAATATATCCATGTATCATGGCTCAGTGTATCATACAAAAGTGCATCTCATTAGCTAGCAAATAGCTAACATAATTTTCTCCCATCACTACAGACGCATTGATTTACATTCAAAGCAACATTTTAAAAAGCTTAGTCTTAAGGAGAAGAAAGTCTGCTGTGATTAATTATTATATAGTAATATAATAAATCGATTGACCCCACTACTTTAATTAAATGGCATTAAATGATAATAAATTGACAATAATATTGTTTATTATTATTATAATTATTTCTGGGACATATTATCGGGAGCACATTCTGGATCAGTGTAACTGAGACTTTCAGTACTCAGGTGCAGCACATCAGCCCAGGCCTCAGGGTAATAATCACACTCACAATAAGAATGGCCACGAAACAGGCCAGCGTTGTGTTCCAGTCTCCTCCAGTCGCCGCCGCCTTCCCCACCAGAACACTGTAGAAGATGAAGTCTCCCAGACCCAGCTTCACTCCTCCTACAGAAACAGAGATCAGGTTATAGGTTACAGAGCAGCATTCAGAAAACCCATAAACCTCAGAAAAGTGATCAAATTATCAAGCCAAAACTTATAGATTTTAGATATTCAGTGTTTATTATTGGGTTCTACACTGCCCGTACAGAAGTGTTTTTAAGTGTTTTTATTACCTGAGGTTCACACATTGGTGCAAACACTGCACAGCGATGCACGGCAGTACTAAACTACAATGACCTTATAAATTCCAGTATTTAGGCCTGGGACAATAAGACTATTTGTGTTGAGAATAAAGTATTGTAATAAACAATATTATTGTCATTTTAAGACCAATAAATGCAACTGACCTAATATAGCTGATAGCGCCCTGGGTTACCGGACCACTAATAGTTCCTCAGTGTAGCGCTATTGGGCAGAATTTACATCCTCCTAGTGCTGTGGTTAGCGGCTAATGCTAATGCTGCTGCACCCAGCCTTAGTGCTGGAGAAACTTCACTGAAAACTCACCCTTAGACATACCGTACATACTAAGTTTATAGCAAATAAAAATCACTTACTGTCTTCCTCCAGCTCTTCTTCTGCTGAGTAACTTCTGTTCTGCCCGCGATGCATCTGAACCTCAGGCTCCGCCTCTTCCCTTTCCAAAATTACATCTTCACTGTGACGCACCTCCTCATCTGAAAGCACAATAAATCATGTTAAATACTATAAATACCTGAGATAAAGAGTTAAAGTAAAATCATTACTATCTAGAGCTTTTACAGAATTTTAGTACACAGACCTGCACTTCGGTCAGCTGAGTCTGAGGCTTGAGATGGATTAGCCATTCCCACCATCCAAATCATAGTAGCTGAGAGAGAGAGAGAGAGAGAGAGAGAGAGAGAGAGAGAGAGAGAGAGAGAGAGAGAGAGAGAACAATATGTTATTGTATTGTAATTTTATTGTAATGCATTTTTATTGGACTGTATTGTATTAAGATATCAGTTTTTAGTGATGCACTAAATATTTGGCAATCACTGATTTATTGGTTTTAAACTAATTCGATTTTTTTTTAGATTAATTTATAGTTAGTCAAAATGCAGTGTTTTCTCTAACTTTAGTTAGGCCTAAACTTCTCCCCACAAAAAACAGCAAGTTTAAGTTATTTTTTAATGCTTTATTTGCTAAAATTTAAAACACTTTGCATGCACGGCTGAAACTGGCTGTTTTCCAGTTCAGGGAAACTAGCTGTATAGGACTAGGATAGTAGTAAATGGTAACTTCTGAGGCACTACTGAGGTAAATTTAGTGGGCTTTGTTGATTTGTCTGCTGGATATTTGATTAATTAAATTTAATTGATTTTTTGTTGCATCTTTAGTGAATTGTAACTGTGTGTCAAAATATTGCAAAAAACATATTTTTACAATTTCATTTTTCTTCCATCACTAAATGTGTAAACATTGCATTGCAGTGAAAAACACTTATGGAGACGAACTTCTACAGAAGTCTGTGTGTGTGTGTGTGTGTGTGTGTGTGAACAGATGAAGGGTGAGCAGATTTACAGGAGTAGATGAGTGCAGGGAAGATGGGCTCGTTCCTCTCCTGCGCAGTTTCCACCAGCATCCTCAGAGGACCCTTAGGACACAGCACAGCTATCAGATCTGCAGAGGAGATAATAAATAATAAAACAATAATAATACTACAAATTACAGCTGATATTAACTGAATTTTCCATTGAGAAGACACTGCAGAATGTGGTGTATAAAATTGCATGACATTTAACATAGAAAGTGTGAGAGATAAGCACTTTATAACACATTTAGGTGACTAATATCACTTAATCATCCTCAACAGGCTTTTTTAAACTCACTACTAACGAGAAGCAACTCCACAAACTGGAAAGAGGAAGCAATGACACACACACACACACACACACACACACACAGGAATGAGAATATAACACCCAGTTTCCAGTTAAAACCACAGAAACCTTCAGAATAAAAAGTATACAGAACTTTAATCTATAATATAATATTCTTATTTTCTGAGACACTGATTTTTGGGTTTTCATTGGCTGTAAGCTTCATAATCATCAACAATAAAATAAAAAGAAAAAAAAAAACACTTAAAATAGATTACTCTTTGTTTAATACAATACAAAATATAGAATATAGGACATCTATTTGCCCTTTTACAACTAAAAGAACACTGGTTCTGGATCTGGTTCTTTTCAGGCTTCTAAGAACCTGGGTTTGGGTTTGAGTTTTAAATTTAAAATAACTTAAGATAAAAAAGCCCAATAAATTTTAAAGCATTGGATTATTCTTTGTTGTTATTGGTATAAGTATACAAGCTGGCCTGGGGACTTTTATTATGAAGTTAGATGTTATCTACTCAAACTAAGGCTATGTTTTTCTGGTGGAAATGAGACGAACGGTTCAAAATTTGGTTCGCGAACTGGAACTGTGTGGGCTGCTGCAGGTGAAAAAAAGTTTAGATAATCCAAAGTTTATTGTCTTTAAAAAGGTGTAATCTCTTTGCTATGATATAAAATTATCATTATATTAATGCCACTTAGTCATCTTAAAATTTATTAGACGACTAATAAATTTGCTCCAGACGCACCGTAGACAGAGATGGCTCCGAGGATGACCCAGGCGGACCACTCGGGCAGGTATTTGATGAAGACGAGGGCCATCAGAGCGCTGATGACGATGAGGTAAGCCTGCTGCAGCTGTAGAGGACCCTTCCAGTGGATACAGATCATCCCCACCGCCCCGAAATTCCAGATAATCATCGCCACCGTCGGGTAATCCATCGCCACGTTATACGTCTTAAACACCTCCCTGAGGGGACACACATTTATACACACGTTTATATAATACACACTATTAATATCTGATTATGATATCCTTAATATGCTTTCAAAAAAGTATATTATTTATTATAGTTTTTCCTTTTTATAGTATGAACCTTTATTCACCTAAAATGAGAAAGAAGTGTCAGATGTTCACTGACTACTCAAATATCTTTTTAAGAGTAACTATACTCATGAATTAATAGCTGAAATATGTTGCTCTGTAGTAACAGAATATACTATAATTGTTTGCAACGCTTAAGGAGATGCAAATATTAACAGAATTGAAAAATCTGAGCATATTTTAGTTTTTAAATAACCTAAAATTAAAAAAGCCCAATAAATTTTAAAGCATTGGATTGTTCTTTGTTGTTATCAGTATATAAGTATACAAGCTGGCCTAGGGACTTTTATTATGAAGCTAGATGTTATCTACTCAAGCTAAGGCTATGTAGATGTTAACTTCTCTAGCTAATGTAATGTTGACTACTCTAGATAATGTTATGTAGATGTTACTACTTTAGCTAATGTTATCTAGATGTTAACTATTCTCGCTAGAAGTTTTGTAGATTTTAATTATACTAGCTAGATGTTATATAGATGTTATCTCCTCTAGATAATGTTAAGTAGATGTTAACTACTCTAGCTAATGTTATCTAGATGTTAACTATTCTCGCTAGAAGTTTTGTAGATTTTAATTATACTAGCTAGATGTTATATAGGTGTTATCTACTCTAGATAATGTTATTTAGATGTTACTACTTTAGCTAATGTCATCTAGATGTTAACCATTCTCGCTAGAAGTTTTGTAGATTTTAATTATAATAGCTAGATGTTATATAGATGTTATCTACTCTAGATAATGTTATTTAGATGTTACTACTTTAGCTAATGTTATCTAGATGTTAACTATTCTCCATAGAAGTTTTGTAGATTTTAATTATACTAGCTAGATGTTATATAGATGTTATCTCCTCTAGATAATGTTATGTAGATGTTAACTACTCTAGCTAATGTTATCTAGATGTTAACTATTCTCGCTAGAAGTTTTGTAGATTTTAATTATACTAGCTAGATGTTATATAGATGTTATCTACTCTAGATAATGTTATTTAGATGTTACTACTTTAGCTAATGTCATCTAGATGTTAACCATTCTAGCTAGATGTTTTGTAGATTTTAATTATACTAGCTAGATGTTATATAGATGTTATCTCCTCTAGATAATGTTATGTAGATGTTACTACTTTAGCTAATGTTATCAAGATGTTAACTATTCTCGCTAGAAGTTTTGTAGATTTTAATTATACTAGCTAGATGTTATATAGATGTTATCTACTCTAGATAATGTTATTTAGATGTTACTACTTTAGCTAATGTCATCTAGATGTTAACCATTCTAGCTAGATGTTTTGTAGATTTTAATTATACTAGCTAGATGTTATATAGATGTTATCTCCTCTAGATAATGTTATGTAGATGTTAACTACTCTAGCTAATGTTATCTAGATGTTAACTATTCTCGCTAGAAGTTTTGTAGATTTTAGTTATACTAGCTAGATGTTATATAGATGTTAACTACTCTAGCTAACGTTATGTAGATGTTCTCTTCTCTAGCTACTCTTACCATTATCTGTTAACTATTCTAGCTAGATGTTATATAGATTTTACACAGATGTTAATTATTCTAGCAAGATGTTATATAGATGTGATCCACTCTAGCTAATCTTATGTAGATGTTAACTACTCTAGATATTAGCTAGATGTTAACTCTAGATAATGTTATAAAGTTGTTACTACTTTAGCTAATGTTTTAAGAAAACTACTGTAGATGTTATCTACTCTAGCTAACGTTATGTAGAGGTTAACTACTCTAGCTAAAGTTATATAGATATTAACTACTCTAGCTAAAGTTATATAGATATTAACTACTCTAGCTAATGTTATATAGATATTAACTACTCTAGCTAAAGTTATATAGATATTAACTACTCTAGCTAAAGTTATATAGATATTAACTACTCTAGCTAATGTTATATAGATGTTAACTACTCTAGCTAAAGTTATATAGATATTAACTACTCTAGCTAATGTTATATAGATGTTAACTACTCTAGCTAATGTTATATAGATGTTAACTACTCTAGCTTATGTTATATAGATGTTACTACTTTAGCTAATGTTATCTAGATGTTACTGCTTTAGCTAATGTTATCTAGATGTTACTACTTTAGCTAATGTTATATAGATGTTAACTACTCTAGATAATGTTATGTAGATATTAACTACTCTAGCTAATGTTATATAGATGTTAACTACTCTAGCTAATGTTATATAGATGTTAACTACTCTAGCTTATGTTATATAGATGTTAACTACTCTAGATAGTGTTATGTAGATATTAACTACTCTAGCTAATGTTATATAGATGTTAACTACTCTAGATAGTGTTATATAGATGTTACTACTTTAGCTAATGTTATCTAGATGTTATCTACTCTAGCAAATGTTATCTAGATTTTTATTTACTCTAGCTAATGTTATACAGCTGTTAACTACTCTAGCTAAAGTTATTTAGACGTTAACTACCCTATACATTATCTGTATGTTAACTATTCTAGCTAGATGTTATTTTTTAATATTAACTCCTAAAATATTCTATAATTATATATGTTATACAAGTATGAGTATACAATCTGACCTGGGGGCATTTATTATGAAGCCCACAATAGCAGATTAGCCACAATGGCTAATGGTACTAATATTTTTCTGAGCTGAATAAATCACTGATTTTTGTGATAAATATCGATATTGAATTATTGTCCAGCTCTAACAATACAGTAAAATATCATCAAATAAAGATTTCAGGGGGTCTTAAGGGTTAATAAGTGAAAACTGCATCTCTTTTAGGATCAAACCCTGAACCACATCCTCTTTAACGTTCCTCTGAAACTCTAATCCTCAACCAAAGCATTTCCTGTTATATTACACCTAAAGCCCAGCAGGTAACTACAGCAGCACAGGTAATCAATATGCACGCTACTGTATTATCACTATTATTATCACTATTATCACCAGCACCCACAGAGCAGGGCGGGACTTACCCCAGATACATGTAGCTGAACCAGAACAGCAGCATGAGGGAGGACAGGATCAGCCAGCCGTGAATAAACTGCACAACAAAACACACACACACACACACACACACAGCCTGAGCTCAGCCTTTCACTTTCACACACACTGCACACACTGCACACATCTAATCAAACATCTGATTTCTGAGATCACAAAACACCCCCTGATTTTAAATACTTCTTAAAGATGTTTTCTAGATGTTAACTACTCTAAATAGATGTTAATTAGATGTTTGCAATTTCACTTTGAGTACGGTAAGCTAAATGGTATCTACTCTGGATAGATGTTATCTAGATGCTAACTACTATATCAAGATGCTAGCTAAATGTTAACTACTCTAAATAGATGTTAGTCAGATCTAATCAAATGTTTGATTTCCAAATTCACAAAACACCTGCTAATTTTAACCTGTTTATAGACAATATTGTCTAGATGTTAACTACTCAAAATAGATGTTAAATGTTTGCTATTTCTCCTTGTTCAAGCTAGATGTTATCTAGATGTTAACCTCTCCCGCTAGATGCTATCTAAATGTTAACTACTCTAAATAGATGTTAGCAAGATGTTTGCTATTTCACCTTTATAAGCTAGAAGTTATCTACTCTAGCTAGATGTTATCTAGATGTTAACTGCTCTAGCTAGATGTTAACTGCTCTAGCTAGATGTTTTCTAGATGTTAACTGCTCTAGCTAGATGTTATCTAGATGTTAACTGCTCTAGCTAGATGTTATCTAGATGTTAACTGCTCTAGCTAGATGTTATCTAGATGTTAACTGTTCTAGCTAGATGTTTTCTAGATGTTAACAGCTCTAGCTAGATTGTATCTAGATATTAACTGCTCTAGCTATATGTTATCTAGATGTTAACTGCTCTAGCTAGATGTTATCTAGATGTTAACTACACTAAATAGATGTTAGCTAGAAGTCTGTGATTACACCTTGTGCTAGCTAGATGTTATCTAGATGTTAACTACTCTACTTAGATGTTATCCAGATGTTAACTACTGCTGCTGGATGCTTTCTAAATGTTAACTACTTTAAATAGATGTTAGGTAAACAACATCTAATCTAAATAAATATTTGCTATTTCAGCCTGTGTGAGCTAGATGTTACCTACTCTAAATATACGTTAGCCAGATGTTTGCGGTTTCACCTTGTGCAAGCTAGATGTTATCTACTCTAGCTAGATGTTAACTATTTAAATTACACGTTATCTAGATGTTAACTGTCCTAGCTTGATACTATCTAAATGTTAAGCACTCTAATAGGTGTTAGCAAGATGCTTGCTGTTTCACCTTGTGTAAGCTAGATGCTATCTTCTCTAAATAGACATTAGCCAGATGTTTATTTCACCTTGTGTAAACTAGATGCTATCTTCTCTAAATAGACATTAGACAGATGTTTATTTCACCTTGTTTAAGCTAGATGCTATCTTCTCTAAATAGACATTAGCCAGATGTTTATTTCACCTTGTGTAAACTAGATGCTATCTTCTCTAAATAGACATTAGACAGATGTTTATTTCACCTTGTGTAAGCTAGATGCTATCTTCTCTAAATAGACATTAGCCAGATGTTTATTTCACCTTGTGTAAACTAGATGCTATCTTCTCTAAATAGACATTAGCCAGATGTTTATTTCACATTGTGCAAGCTAGATGTTATCTTAATGTTAACTACTCTAAATAGACATTTGTAAGATGTTTTCTATTTTACCTTATAGCAGCGATATTTGTACAACACGACCAAAAATATGGTCATGACCACGATCACGCTGATCATGATGATGGTGTTGAGCACAGAGTTCAACAACCTCTGGCCCACAGAGTTCGTGTCCTCCGTGAAGGGAGTGTAGATCCTGTTATATATAAAAAACAAGGTTTAATTACGGCAAGAGCAAAAGGAACAATAATCAATACTTACACGACTTTAATATAATTAAATATAATTAACATAGCTACAGCAAAAGTGTAAAAAACGGTGTATAATTTTATCATTTATTATAACAAATGCACCTACAAAGTAAATAACATTAAAATGTATTTTGGTTTTTAAAGAGAGTGCGTAACTGCACCAAGCATGCTGAAAAGTGCATTTAAAACATGCACTGTTGGGCTTCGAGTGACCCAACGATCTAAAGCGCTGCCACTATGATTGGGAGATCGCTGGTTCGAATCCAGGTCATGTAGCTTGCCATCAGCTGCCGGAGCCCTGAGAGAGCACAATTTACCTTGTTCTCTCTGGGTGGGTACAGTAGATGGCGCTCTTTTCCCACATCACTCCTAGGGTGATGTGGATCAGCACTGGTAGCAGAATCAAACTGATGCTATTATAATATTTTATTATAATATTTCGTCTCCTCCCCACTCAGAAACACTGTTTACTGCTTTCAATCTAAAAGAGAAAATCTTAAGAACTGCTGCTTTAACTAAAACAGGAACTTACAGTTGCTGGCCATTTTTCTCGGTGTAGAAGCTGACGGATTTGATCGTCGCCACGACGACCACCATACACAGCGTGACGGGTACGAAGAGCATGATGACGTGTTTGGCTCCGTATTTCACCGTCAGCTCCTCGTCCTCGCCGTCAGGGACGGGGCCCGAGTCTCGCTCTCTTGGTGCTGCGACGCCCCCGCGGGCAGCGTGTCCCGCCTCCGTGTCGGAGTTAGCATGCCGTCGCTAAGAAGATTAAAAAAAAAAAAATTGGTGCCATATTAATATTTTTTGTGGTATTTAGTGTCGTAAATACATATATATATATTTTTTTTTTTACTAATGCTGAGTTCAGAAGGTCGATTTTTTTAGTTCTTTCTTCTTCCTTTTAACATTGTTAAAGGTGGAATATGGAGCTAGACTTTATTTCCTCCATAGACTGCGTATAGCTGGACAGAGCATCGTCTCTCAAAAGTGAAGCCACCACAGGTCGGGCGCCACCTGCTGTTCGGTTGCAGAAAGCTGTGTAACCCCACCCATCCCCATAGGTTTCAATGGCAAAACAGAACAACTTTCAATCACGTTTTTTTCCCCCAATATACTGTAATTCTATTATTTCCTCCATTATTTAAATGCAACAGCTAGTGTAACCTCTGCTTATATTGTTACATTTTTATATCCCCACAGAATTCATTATTTAAAACGTTATGACTGTTTGACTGATTGCAATTAATCACAGAATTTCTTTGTGATTAATCTGATATTTATTTTAAATCCAGAGTTTTAAGACAAAAACAGGGATAATTTAATAAATATGATATATTTCTCAGACTCAGCATGCAGCTAGCATACAGTTAGCTCTCTTTATTCCTAAATCTGAAAGCCAGTTCATATGACCACGATCACAAGGGCCACAATCACCAGAGCTGAGTTAAGATCAGCAGGCTGAGGAGCTTAATGCCTGTGGAGCGGACTGTAGAGTCCAAAGACAAACCGCTCCACTCTGTGTTGCTACAGCATGCAGTTTATACACTACACAACTTTAAAAAGACTCTGAAAAGTTTTACAACATAATTTAATCTTATTTAAATGGTCACCAGTGTGTGCTGACCCTCTGGAAGCAGCAGCCCCTGGGTTACACTGAACAGTAGCAGCTTAAGTTCGTCTCAGTGGTGAACAGAGTAAACGAAGATGAACCTACCAGTGTAATTTGTAATTTGATTGTAATACAACTTGGTAATATAATACATGAACTGCACTTTTACTTTTGTAGCATTACACTGAATGGACAAACTTAATGAAGGCAGTCTGAGACTCTTGGTCTGGGAGAAGGGGACAGGTCTATTACATGAGTAGGAAAGCCAACTTGGAGAAAATTACTAAAAAACACTTAACGTTAACGTTTTTGAGCATTTCTATTAGTCACGAGTGTCACGATTCTCTAAATCCTCGATTCGATTTTATTTCAGATTTTAGGGTCACGATTTTAGATTAGTCTATGGTCAGTTATTGGTTTGATTAATCTAATTTACAATATCTTATTTTAAAAGGTGGGCTTGATATAAGTGATGCAAAGTGATACAAGTGATCTGTAATACACCACATTAGGGACTAATGGTCAAATTTAAATAATTTAATTAAGATATATATGTAATGCTATCTAGTGGCTTTTTTTGGTTGCAGCAGTGTGCACTATTAAAACAACAAACATAACAAACATAACAAAATAAATAACGAAAAAATACAGGAACAGTCATGTGCAAAATAATAGAACAATTAGAGCCTTAACAAACTGAACTCTATCCTACTATAACAGTTAAACATCAAAAATAAGACTCGGTCCCTGAGAATGACAAGTTTTTTTCTTTAATAAAGATATATTATTAACTTTATCTGAGAGAAAGATGCTCCTTAAGGTACCAAAACTATTAACATATTTGAGGCTAGACAAAACAACTTTTATTTTTATATTTTCAAGTTTTTCTTTAAGAAGACGAGAATGTCCACATTCTCTGGAGAAAGGGCTGCTCTTTGAGCTACAGTGTGCTGCACCATTTGCAAAGCTTAGAGGGAGGGATCGTCGATCCTCTTTTTGACTTTGAGGCTCGAGACTATGACATAATTTTGATCGGTTTTGATTAAATATCGAAATCGTGACACCCCTAATTTCTATTGGTACATTCAATTTTGAAATTTGTACACATTTATACAAATTTACAAATTTGTAAAATGGCAAAAATGGACATAAAATGTATTTGCTAGCAAATGAAATTCTCTGCAATGCATATTTAGTGTTATACAGCAGATTATTCATTATATTCCTCTTTCTTCTTCCACAGTCAAAAACTCCAAACTCCTTATTCAGCAGCTTCAGCAGCAGCAGCAGGCCTTTAGTGATCCAGCTCTAAACTACAAGCTCCCACAATGTTCTCACGCTCAGCCTTTTCCATAAATACGTCCAGACTGCACTATAAAGGAATCCTCTTGCATCATGTGAGCAGCTGTTGGTGTGGTGTGATCTCTGGAGAGTGCTGTAACTGTGGTGATTAACAACAAATAATTCTCTGTTTAATCTGTTCAGTACAGTTCTTTGTATCTATATACACACAGCTTTGGAAAAAAATATAAGAGAGCACTTAAAAATGACGAATTTCTTTGATTTTACCAAACTAAAAAAAACCTCTGGAATATAATCAAGAGGAAGATGGATGATCACAAGCCATCAAACCACCAAACTGAACTGCTTGAATTTTTGCAGGAGGAGTAAAGCAGCATAAAGTTATCCAAAAGCAGTGTGTAAGACTGGTGGTGGAGAACATGATGCCAAGATGCATGAAAAAAAAAACTGTGATTAAAAACCACCAGGGTTATTCCACCAAATATTGATTTCTGATCTCTTAAAAGTTTATGAATATGAACTTGTTTTCTTAGCGTTATTTGAGGTAGGAAAGCTTGTTATTTCAGTCATTTCTCATTTTCTGCAAATAAATGCTCTAAATTTGGAATTTGGGAGAAATGTTGTCCATAGTTTATAAAATAAAACAACAATGTTCATTTTACTCAAACTTTTACCTATAAATAGGAAAATGAGAGTAACTGATTCAACTGAAGTGGTTTCTTATTTTTTTCCAGAGCTGTATAATTCAAAAATTTTCATGTTGCAGTGTTTCCTCTAAAATAAGGATTTTTTTCTCCAGCAGTAGCAGTAGAAGGGGTCACTGAGGTTCTGCAGGTTGAGGTATACTAATAGTGAGTTGGTGCTAATCCTCGTTCACCCCTCACTCACCCGTTTGGGCTCGGTGGTGCCGTGCTGCGGGTCAGTTTGCCTGGTGTAGGAGGGCAGAGACGGGCTCTCGGACTGAACCAGCGCCGTGCGCTCGTTACAGGCGTCCTCCTCACTGTCCGAGGTGTTCATGAAGAGAGCGGAGTGGAGCACTAATCATACACAGCTGAGAAACAACACAATAAAACAGCATCAAACTAAAGTTAAACACTATACAATTAAATTACATAAACAATATGAGTCCGTTAATATCACTGAATTAATATCTCGCACTACCTCCCCAACACTACAGCCCCAACACTACCGCCCCAACACTACAGCCCCAACACTACCGCCCCAACACACACACTCCTCACACTACAGCCCCAACACTACAGCCCCAACACTACCGCCCCAACACTACCGCCCCAACACTACCGCCCCAACACACACTCCTCACACTACAGCCCCAACACTACCGCCCCAACACTACCGCCCCAACACACACTCCTCACACTACAGCCCCAACACTACCGCCCCAACACTACAGCCCCAACACTACAGCCCCAACACTACCGCCCCAACACTACCGCCCCAACACACACTCCTCACACTACAGCCCCAACACACACACTCCTCACACTACAGCCCCAACACTACCTCCCAACACTACCGCCCCAACACTACCGCCCCAACACTACAGCCCCAACACTATAGCCCCAACACTACAGCCCCAACACTACAGCCCCAACACTACCGCCCCAACACTACCGCCCCAACACACACTCCTCACACTACAGCCCCAACACTACAGCCCCAACACTACCGCCCCAACACTACCGCCCCAACACACACTCCTCACACTACAGCCCCAACACTACAGCCCCAACACTACCGCCCCAACACTACCGCCCCAACACTACAGCCCCAACACTACCGCCCCAACACACACTCCTCACACTACAGCCCCAACACTACAGCCCCAACACTACCGCCCCAACACACACTCCTCACACTACAGCCCCAACACTACCGCCCCAACACTACCGCCCCAACACTACCGCCCCAACACACACTCCTCACACTACAGCCCCAACACTACCGCCCCAACACTACCGCCCCAACACTACCGCCCCAACACTACCGCCCCAACACACACTCCTCACACTACCGCCCCAACACACACTCCTCACACTACAGCCCCAACACACACTCCTCACACTACAGCCCCAACACACACTCCTCACACTACAGCCCCAACACACACTCCTCACACTACAGCCCCAACACACACTCCTCACACTACAGCCCCAACACACACTCCTCACACCACAGCCCCAACACACACTCCTCACACCACAGCCCCAACACACACTCCTCACACTACAGCCCCAACACACACTCCTCACACTACAGCCCCAACACACACTCCTCACACTACAGCCCCAACACACACTCCTCACACCACAGCCCCAACACACACTCCTCACACTACAGCCCGAACACTACCGCCCCAACACTACCGCCCCAACACACACTACAGCCCCAACACACACTACAGCCCCAACACTACAGCCCCAACACACACTACAGCCCCAACACACACTCCTCACACTACAGCCCCAACACACACTCCTAACATTACAGCCCCAACACACACTCCTCACACTACACACTCCACACAAACAGCCCCAACACACACTACACAAAGACAACAGCCCCAACACACACACTCCTCGCACTACAGCCCCAACACACACTCCTCGCACTACAGCCCCAACACTACAGCGCAGACCTCAAACACTACACACTCCTCGCACTACAGCCCCAACACACACACTCCTCGCACTACAGCCCCAACACTACACTCCTCGCACTACAGCCCCAACACACACACTCCTCGCACTACAGCCCCAACACACACTCCTCACACTACAGCCCCAACACTACAGTCCTCAGAAACTACAGCCCCAACACACACTCCACACACTACAGCCCCAACACACACTCCACACACTACAGCCCCAACACACACTCCTCACACTACAGCCCCAACGCACACTCCTCACACTACAGCCCCAACGCACACTCCTCACACTACAGCCCCAACGCACACTCCTCACACTACAGCCCCAACGCACACTCCTCCCAATACAGCCCCAACACACACTCCTCCCAATACAGCCCCAACACACACTCCTCACACTACAGCCCCAACACACACTCCACACACTACAGCCCCAACACTACAGTCTTTGGACTACAGCCCCAACACTACAGTCTTTGGACTACAGCCCCAACACTACAGTCTTTGGACTACAGCCCCAACAATACAGTCTTTGGACTACAGCCCCAACACTACACACCCCCAACACTACAGTCTTTGGACTACAGCCCCAACACTACAGTCTTTGGACTACAGCCCCAACACACTCCACTCACACTACAGCCCCAACACACACTACACACAGACTACAGCCCAGAACCCAAACACTACAGCCAAACACACACTCCTCACCCCGGCCGATAAAGGGCAGTAACTCGGTGAATAGAGAGAATAGAGGGAATAATTACAGTGAACAGTATGAAGGAGTGATCCGCTCTCTCTCTCTGAGAACAACACCAGAACAGGAAGCGCCGCCGGTCAGCTGATCCACCCCGCCGTCACGCTGCGGGTCACCTGACCAGCCGCGTCACTTATTTATATATTTATTTTATTTTATAAACAACATAAAATACGTCCCTCATGGAGGAATCAATCAGATTTTAATCAGAGAAGAATATTATGATTTAAATTCATTCATAAAACACAGGTGGGAGAAATAACCTGCAACTGCACCTGATTACCGCTAGATGTCAGTGTAACACAGCCAGAATACTCAATACATGGAATTGAGTTCAAATTCAACAATATCAATTATATTTAACAAATTAACACATTATTCACACTGAGATCTGTGTACAGAGAGTACAAAACTTTGGACATACCTTTTTTATTTCTGTTTTCTTTTTATTTATTTATTTAATTATTTTTCTACAATGTTGATTAATATTAAAAATACGTAAATAACTAAGGGAGACATGGGAATTACGTAGTAAACAGTAAAAAAAAGATGGAACTTGGAAATAATAAAAACAAATAAATGAAATAAATATGTACCTAAATGCATACTAAATGTACTATTTTTTAACAACTCATGGCAACTTAAGTATATTTCAGTTGCAATTAAGCTACATTTAAACACAACATAAAAGCATTAGGCTGTGCTTTTCAGTGCTTTTTGTCATATAACTTCTGCAAACGTATGTAGATTTAAATATGTGTTTTTTTTTTAAATAATTTTTAATACACTTGACGTATATTGTAAATGTAGTACTTTGTGTATTGATGCACATATTATGTATACCTTAATGCTTATTTAATGCCACTATATATATATATATATATATATATATATATATATATATATATATATATATAACACAATGTACCATTTAAAGCATATTGCTTAAAAATAAATTTTATGGAAATACAAAGAAAGTATATTTACTGTGTATTTTTTTTTTTTTCATAAAGTATATTAAATGGAAAATGCACTTTTAGTATTCTTTACTTAATTTGAACATACTTTTAAGGCTCTTAAGTATACTTTAAGTATAATTTTCAGGAGGGTTGGGGACACAGAGTAACTCAAACAGCCCATTTGAATGTACTGTACATGTGGCCTTAAATGTTTAACCAATCAGAGTAATTGTAAAAGTAATATGTGGGAATGTGCAGTTTTACACAAAACAGACTGCATTTATTTGAGTTCAAACTAATTGTAGGAGGTTTACAGTGTGTGTATAAGTAGGTGTGTCTGATGCAGTCCTCCAGGAGGACAGTCACTTCCGGTTGAGAGTATGCTGCATGCGATTGGCTGCCGCTTCGGTGTCGGTGTCAGTGTCTTGAAAGTTCATTGATAACTTAATATATTTCTGTGACATAACCATCTAGCACCCACTATTACACCACACTCCCACTCCCATAGTTCAAATCATCTTGCCATGAGCATGTTGGCCAGTGTTCACTCAATCTCACTCACAGGATAACACCTCAAAAGGGCACGAGTGTGTTTGGGAGATCGGTGTTTCATGCAGCTTGCCATCAGCTGCCGGAGCCCTGAGAGAGCACAGTTGGCCTTGCTCTCTCTGGGTGGGTACAGTAGATGGTGCTCTTTCCCCTCATCACTCCTAGGGTGATGTGGATCAGCACAAGGCTGCTTCTGTGAGCTGATGTATCAGAACCGAGTCGCTGCGCTTTCCTCCGAGCGTTAGCGCTGTGATGCTACTCTGTCATACTGTTCAAAAAGAGGAGGTTTATATACTAGTCTGTGCCTTGATATACATATATTGAATACATAGACCTTCCCGTGATTTTTTGACACTTCTGCGAATGTTAATAAAGGCCTTTCTGTTGAGTTGCACAGTTCAGTAAACACAGTGATCAGAGTACTCAGGAAATGCAGGAATGCACCCGAGGAATGCACCCGACTTTATCGTTGGTCATCTACCAGCCTTCCTGCTTTTCTGCACAAAGGCCACGCCCACATCTCATGTGTCTGGGCCAGTCTGCTGCATGGCAACCAGCTGGTATAACTGGATCTGCCCCATTAATTATATATGTATGTGTGTATATATACACAAAAGGATAGCCTTCCACTTTTACAGACTCATATATAAGTATATATATTTATATATTATATACAGCTCTGGAAAAATTAAGAGAGCACTTCAGTTTCTGAATCAGTTTCTCTAATTTTGCTATTTATAGGTTTATATTTGAGTAAAATGAACATTGTTTTTATATTCTATAAACTACAGACAACATTTCTTCTAAAATCCAAATTAAAATATTTTAGTCATTTAGGGCATTTATTTGCAGAAAATGAGAAATGGCTGAAATTAAAGAACTTAAACAAGTTCATATACATATTTTTTTTCATGCATTTTGGCATCATGTTCTCCTCTCTCCACCAGTCTTACACACTGCTTTTGGATAACTTTATGCTACTCACTTCTGGTGCAAAAATTCAAGCAGTTCAGCTTGGTTTGATGGCTTGCAATCGTTAATCTTCCTCTTAATTATGTTCCAGAGGTTTTTAATCTAGTAAAATCAAAGAAACGCATACAGTTTAAGTGCTCTCTTATTATATCTTATTATTATTATTATTATTATTATTATTATTATTATTATTATGATTATTATTGGGGTGCTATTGGCTGGACAGTTCTTTATATTCAGTTCTGGGCCTCTTTTGTAGGGCTTGTTGGACAGCATTGTGTGCATGGCTTAGATTACAGAGAGGGAGGAGCCAGAGCAAGTGAGCAAGTGACACAACAAGAGAGAGAGAGAGAGAAAACAAGGGAGGTATAGAAAGAAGCAGAAGTTGGCAGGACTCTGCTCCAGCCCTGATCTAACACACCATGCTCTGCCACGACAGCACCATCCATAACCTCAGCTGGGGCTTCATCATCGGGGGGTTTCTATACCTCCTCCACCAGGTGAACAATCACACCCCGTACGGGCGCTACGTGGATCTCCAGCACCCCGGGGTGATGGTTCCAGCCAAGGCCGCCTGGCTGATCCAGGAGCTGCCCTCGTTCCTGGTGCCTGTGCTGCTGATGCTGACCACGGAAAGCTCCACTGACCTGGGGAGATACATCCTGCTCTGGACCTTCATCCTGCACTACTTCCAACGGTACAACAGCTCTGTAACATCTGATAAAACGTTCAGAATGATGGTAAAACATGATTTTTGGTGTTAGTAGATTAATCGCGTGCGATTAATCGAGATTAATTGAGATTAATTGCGGATAGTTAGATTTAATCGCACTAGTTCTTAGGATTTTAAGTCAGGGTTGCACAGAATATTTGAACTGCAAAAAATCTCAAAGTCTCAAAATGAGTAGTGAAGTAAGACTTAATTCAATCAAATTAGTGATTTTTTTGTCTTAAGTTTGTACACAGGAATTAGAATAAATAAAAAAATATATACTCAATATTGGATAAGTATTAAGATTTATTGCCTTAATATTAGAATTGTTAATTTGTGGCAACTAACTATAAAAAAAAATAATCCTAACAAGTGAAATTATCTCATTTCAAGGCAAATATGTATACAAATGTATATATTTTTTCCTGATGAGTATTTTTATCTTACCAAGCTTTGTAATTGTAAGATTATTTTGCTTATTTTAGAAACAATGACCTTATTCAGTCTCAGTTACAGTTTTCACCTTATTTTAACTAATTTAAACCCACTAAAAGCCAGCACCGAATTAGCAGCTCAGAAAATGATGATTGCTTTTATAGCCTACAACATGAAGGCCAGTTACTTAATCATAATATATTATCTTTATAAAGTAGACTGGGGGAATGACTACACACTGACAGTGAGTGCCATTAAAACTAACAAAACAGTAACACAAAAAATCAGCAGTCAAGTTATTCTGATTCTTGTGTCCAAATGATTATTTTTTGCTTATTTTAAGAAATCTTACTAAGAACAATTTGCTTATCCTATTGGCAGATTTTATTGCATAATATAAGCCTATAAGTCTCAATTTTAATATATTTTGGACATTGTAGCAGTGTAAATGTTTTCGGTTCAGAAACAGAAGTGCTGTTAGTGACATATCTGTGTGAATGCCTTCGACGGGCTAGTATTCGGCGTGTCCCTCACTTGAACCTATTTTTTCTCATATGTCTGTGCTAACATTTATCATCGCAGCACTCTGATTTCAAGTGGAGGCAGGCCTACACTCACAATGAATAATCCAAATTATTCTTAAGCGGAAATTAGGGCTGAAAAATATTTTAATGCAAGCCATTTAGTAATTTCTTGGTTATTCAGTAATTTAAAGCAGCAGTTCTTAAGATTATTTCTTTTAAACTGAAAGCGGTAAACAGTGTTTCTGAGTGGGGAGAGAACATACTGTATATTTATTCTAAAATCAGAGTGGTCTGGTCTGTTTTTTCTGGCTAAAACAGCCTTTGCTGGTTAACTGAGCTTCAACAGTGCTGCCAATAGTGCTGATACAAGAGCTACTGCGAACATAGAGAAATCAGATCAGCAAACTCTTTATCAGTCTTTATCTGCTCATACATACAACATTAAGCTGGTGAGATAAAAGAGAGTGTAACAGTGCGGGCTGACCGTTATGGCTGTGCTCATTCTTCAGTTAGATTTCTCACTTTCTCATTAACCCAGGGAGCAACTTCTGCTGTGTGGTAACCTTATGTAACCCTGCTACTTTGAATTGCAGAACATTTTGCATTACGAAACTGAGCTGTTCCCCCCAAGCAATAAGCAGAAAACTTCATATATACCTGCTAAAAGAAAAGTCTACAAGTGTATTAAATGAATGCATATACAGTAGCTATTGAATTAAGTTAATTTATAAGTATATCATTGAAAAGTTACTTTATTTCAGTAATTAAGTTAAAATTGTGGAACTCATATATTATATAGATGTATTAAACACAGAGTGATCTATTTTAAGCGTTTATTTCTTTTATTGTTGATGATTATGAAGCTTACAGCCAATTTAAAACCCAAAAATCAGTATCTTAGAAAATGAGAATATTATATATAAGACTAATTGGTACTTTTGGAAGTGTGGGCAGTGTTCCAAGTCCTGCAGGAAAATGAAATCTTTCAGCATCTTCATAAAAGTTGTCAACAGAAGCATGAAGTGCTGTAAGATTTTGTGGGAAAACAAAACTGCACTGACTTTAGACTTGATAATAAAACACAGTGGATCAACACCAGCAGATGATTAGCATGTCTCTCCAAACCATCACTGATCATCAGTAAATTTTACATTTCATTTGTAAATCAAGGGATCAGAGTCTGGAGGAAGAGTGGAGAGACACACAGTCCAAACTGCTCGAGGTCTACAGTGAAGTTTCCACCAATCAGTGATGGTTTGGAGAGACATGTCATCTGCTGGTGTTGATCCACTGTGTTTGATTATCAAGACTAAATATGCGGATTTCATTTTCCAGCAGGATTTGGCACACTGCCAAAAGTACCAATTGGTCTTATATAATATTCTATTTTGCGAAGACACAGATTTCTGGGTTTTCATTGACTGTAAGCCATAAACATCATCAATAAAAGAAATAAACGCTTAAAATAGATCATTCTGTGTGTTATACATTTATAATATATGAGTTTCAGGCCAGATGTGGGCTACAGAGGGATATAAAGCCTATATAAAGCACAGAACTGAGCTGTTTAGTAGAGAAAGAACTATGTTCCCTGGAATGATTTTAGAAGACAATAAAAAACAAATAGAAAAAAAGCATCCCAATACTTTTGTCCATATAATGTGGAATCTCATTCATTAAAGGGCGGTTAAGCACATCTCAGCATGTTACACAGGAATGTCTTTCACTTTCCAGGAACGCCCTTCATTTGGAGGCAAAACATGAGAGAAGGAAGGGCACAGTGCCAGTAATAACAGTGGAAAGGCACAACAGGGGGAAATGGGGAAACTGGGATTACTGTATATCAGTACAGTTCAGTTCAGGCTTTCTCTTTGTACGTCCTCAACAGAAAACATGATAAAAATGCTAGTTTCTTAAAGCTTGCCCTGTTAGAAATTAGCTTGAACATAGAGTGCAGCAGAGTTAATCATTACACACTTTAAACTTCATGTAGCTTCAGATTAGCTCAAGAAAAGTAGAGTTTAGAGAGCTTAATGCAGGGGTGTCCAAACTACGGCCCGCGGGCCATTTGCGGCCCGTTTCCTTTTTTGGAGCGGCCCGCGAGGTATTTTAGAAATAGAATGAAAGTTGGCCCGCTGTTAAGCAGGTTTTTATAATGTAAGATTCAAAGTTTGAACGCTAGGTGTCAGAAACGGGCCAAAGAGTCTAAAAGCGAAGAGAGTGCGCATTTCTAGCGCAGAAAAACGGGCCAAAGAGTCTAAAAGCAGAGAGAGTGCGCATTTCTAGCACAGAAAAACGGGCCAAAGAGTCTAAAAGCGGAGAGAGTGCGCATTTCTAGCGCAAAAAAACGGCAAAAGAGTCTAAAAGTGGAAAGGGTCCGCATTTCTAGCGCAGAAAAACAGGCCAAAGAGTCTAAAAGCAGAGAGAGTGTGCATTTCTAGCGCAGAAAAACAGGCCAAAGAGTCTAAAAGCAGAGAGAGTGCTCAGTTTAGCGCAGAAAAAGGGCAAATGAGTCTAAAAGTTGCCGTAATTAAGGAGTTTAATATTAAGAGACATCATGAAATTAAACATCAATTTGAAAAATCTTAGTTTACACAACACTGTCCAAGATAAAGATAGTAAGTCAAGTAAAATGGTGTGTAAATGAAAATAATTAGGAAAATGTATTATTTAAAGTGCTATATTTCATTATTTGTTTTATTACAGAGTCTGTGGCCCGTGACTTCAAATATATTTCTCCTTCTGGCCCCCAACAAAAAAAGTTTGGACACCCCTGTGTTAATGGAATAGAGAGTTTCCATGGCTGAGCATCTCCATCCATACCTTACATCACCAAGTGCAATGTAAAGCACCGAATGGGGTGGTGTAAAGTATGGATGAAGCTGGACTTTACAAGACTGAGTTTGACTTGTTTCATTTCATCGCACCAAGTGTAAAGTTTGGTAGAGGGGGGATAATTATTACGATTATGGTGTGGGATTGTTTTCTAGTGAAAGGAACTTCTAATGCTTCAGCATACCAAGAGATTTGGGACAACTTCATGCTTTCAACTTTGCAGGAACAGTTTTGGGACGGCCCCTTGCTGTTCCAACATGGATACTGCACACCAGTGAACAAAGCAGTCCTGACCTCAACCTGTTAGAACCTCTATGAGATTAATTAAAGCTGACGCCTTCTCGACCAACATCAATTAATGTTAGTTCAAATATTCCCATAAACACACTCCTAAACCTTGTGGAAAGCCTTTCCAGAAAAGTTGAAGTTATTACAGCTGCAAAGGGTGGGCCAACATCATATTAAACTTAAGAGTTAAGAGTGTGATGTCACTCAAATTTGTATGTGTCTAAAAGACTAGTGTGATGATGTCAGGCCCCTGAGCACATCACCACCTACCCAAGAGACTTTTTATCTACACAGACTCCTGTAGAAATGGCGGCACGCGAGCCACCCGGGTCCTTATGGTCTGGGTAGAAATCAAGGGGTGTTCTGGGCCAGGGGAGCCTGGGGGTACCTGTGAAATAGAAAACATAGGAAATAATGCATTAACTTTGTAAAATTATTATCAATATTTACCTGGACGTCCGATTGTTTACATGCATGTCTTATTATCTGTAAATATGTTAATACTGTATAATAACTATCATGTATAGTTGTCTTACCCACCTGCCCACTAGTTAATTGCTTGTTGGTTTAGCCGGGGGAGGGCTAAAAGTATTTAAGGGCAGGCGAGTACACTATTGAGCTGTTTATTTAGCATTTTGGTGGTAGCTGCCAATCCACCTTTAACTCCTACCAGTGAACAGTGTGTAAATAGTGTGTATATATTGTATATTTCGTTTTGTTTCATTTTTGTTTTTGGTTTTGGGTGCTTCGTTCGTCACAAGAAACACTTTAAAAAGGATACTTACCTGGTTCCACTGTTTTTACGTCTCTGCATCACCTCTCTCCGGTAACCTCCTGACCACTTGTCCTCACACCACCACAACTAGCAATATTTTTTATGCTCGCTATGAAGAAAACACATTAAATTTGAACACATTAAACATTAATCATTACACTTACAAATGAGATGTTTATTCAAGTGTGCTCTTAGTATGCTTCTTTTAACCTAAAATTAAGCAAGTATGCTTTTGGTTTACTTTTTTTTTTTCGTCAGTGACATATTAAACATAATTATTCTTATAGTTATATATGATTATACTTCATCATAGTTCACGTAAAAGACTTAAAATACATTACAGTTCAATATTATTTGCTCATATTAATTAAATTGTGTCAGGGCCAGACAGGAATGAGACTGGTGCAGATACAATAAAATAACTTTTATTAAAGTTATAGAGTAGACAGGGGTAGTCAACAGAAACAGGGTCAGTACCAAAAATGCACAGTGTAGAGAAACCATACCATAACCGGAGGACAGTCCAGAGTTCATACACGGGTAGGCAGTATCACAGGGTAGGCAAAAATCCAGAGTACAATAAACAGTCCAGGTCATACACGGTAATCCAACACAAGGGAGCAGGCAAAAGTCAAAGTCGGTAGAAAACAAAAACAAGATCATACACGGAGAATAGCAAGGGCAAGAGAAACGCTTTGTATTGTAGGATTTACGAAACAGATACTCGGCGAGGTGTGAGCGTGAGCATGGTCCTTAAATACACTGAGTAATCAGTACTCGGGACTTCCTGGTGGCGTAATGTGACGCGTCATGTGATCGGGAGTGTGTGTTGTGTCATGGAGTGGTGCGTTCTGGGTATTGTAGTTGTTACTGTGAGAATCGCAGATAGAGCTGGATGTGGGAGACACAGACGTGCTTTCAGCACCAGACATGACAGTACCCTCCCCCTGAGGGACCGGAGCGGAGGCAGAACGGGGCCGACCCCGGCGACGACCACCCGGCGGACAGGGAGTACCGGCGGGAGGTGCAGGTGTCGGAGCGGAGGTGCCAGACAGACGGGGCTCACCAGAGCGAGAAACCCGACGAGTTGGAGCAGAGGAGGTCGGAGGACGCTTGGGACGTCCACGGGGCCTAGGAGCAGGCTTACCAGGAAAACGAGCATGAAACTCCACGAGCAAGGCAGGGTCCAGCACGTCTTTGGCAGCCACCCAACAACGCTCCTCCGGACCATACCCCTCCCAATCGATAAGGTATTGGAGTACAGGGCGCCGAGTGGTCCAGCGGTCTAAAGCGCTGCCACTATGAGCAGGAGGTCGCCGGTTCGAACCCCAGCTCATGCAGCTTTGCCATCAAGCTGCCGGCGTCAGAGGGAGCAAAATTGGCCCTGCTCCCTCTGGGTGGGTAGATGGCGCTCTCTCCCCACATCACTCCTACGGGGATGTCTGCAGCACAGGGCGTCTGTGAGCTGATGTACTGGAGCCGAGCCGCTGCGCTTTCCTCCAAGCGCGCTGGCTGCTCGGTAATGCTGCATCAGCAGCAGCTCGAAAAGAAGCGGTGGCTGACTTCACATGTATCGGAGGAAGCATGTGCTAGTCTTCACCCTCCTGGTGTGTTGAGGTATCACTAGTGATAGGGGGAGTCCTAATGAATGGGTTGGGTAATTGGCCGTGTAAATTGGGGAGATAATGGGAAAAAATTAGAAATAAAATTATAAAAAAAAAAAAAAAAAAAGGTATTGGAGTACACCCCCACGTCTGCGTGAATCCAGCACCTCCCGGACAGCATACGTGGACGACCCCTCCCCCTCCACAGCCGCGGGTGGAACATCAGTCGGTGCAGCGTCAGCGAGTGTACCCGGGACCATAGGCTTGAGGAGAGATACATGAAAAGAATTATTAATACGATACTGAGGGGGTAACTCCACCTTGTAAGTAACTTCATTAATACGTGACAAAATCTTAAGAGGACCAATAAACTTAGGCAGGAGTTTTCTACAACTACCCTCAAACCTAAAGTCCCGGGTAGAAAGCCACACCCGATCTCCTGGTTGGTAGTCTGGGCTGTCACCACGGTGCTTGTCAGCACGCTCCTTGTACACGCGCAGTACCTCAGAGACTTTACGATGCGTGTCTTCCCACACCTGCTCACTGCGCTTCATCCATTCATCCACAGCCGGCACATCAGTGGACACCGCTGTCCAAGGAGCTAGAGGAGGCTGAAAACCCAGAACACACTGAAAGGGGGTGAGGCCAGAGGTAGTGTTAACTAGGGAGTTTTGTGCAATTTCAGCCCAAACGAGGTATTGTGACCAATCAGTGGGATGTTTGAAGCAGTATGTGCGGAGGAATTTCCCGAGTTCCTGATTAACCCTCTCACATTGACCATTACATGTAGGGTGGAACCCAGAAGTGAGACTGACATGTACACCGAGATGTTCAAAAAATGCCTTCCACACACGAGAGGTAAATTGAGGACCACGGTCAGACAGAATATCTTCGGGGATACCAAAGTGTCTAAATACATGCATATAAATAGCTTGAGCAGTTTGGAAGGCAGTAGGCAGAGCTGGGAATGGAATAAATTTAACCCCTCTAGAGAAACGATCAACAACAGTGAGAACTGTAGTATAACCCTCAGATACAGGCAGATCAGTAACAAAATCAACAGCAATATGCGACCAAGGTCTCTCAGGTACAGGGAGAGGTAGTAGCTTACCGGCTGGAAGGGTTTTAGGCAGAGAGTAATTGTAACGTGCGTGTGACACCAGGATGACCAGAGGTTAAAGCGGAATGAGCCCAGGTGATGAGCCTGTCTCGAAACTGGACGGGTACGAACGTTTTACCCTGAGGACAGTCCTCAGAATCGGGCTGATTAGCGTTACTTTGGCGAATCTGATCGTCTAACTCCCTAACTCCTGGGGCTGGGATGCGCTGTCCACAGTGCTGTAAACCCTGGACAGCGCATCAGCTTTAGTATTACGGTTTCCCGGACGGAACGAGATCGAGAAGTTAAATCGAGAGAAAAAAAGAGACCAACGTGCTTGTCTCGGATTAAGTCGTTTAGCCGTGCGGAGGTATTCCAAATTCTTGTGATCAGTATACACAGTAAACGGATGAACGGACCCCTCCAGCCAGTGACGCCATTCTTCTAGAGCTAATTTCACAGCAAGAAGTATCCCCTATCCCATAGTTACGCTCCGCAGGGGAAAGCTTGCGTGAGAAGAAGGCTACAGGAAACAATTTGGGTGGCGACCCACTACGCTGAGAGAGAACCGCGCCAACACCCGATTCGGAAGCGTCCACTTCCACTACGAAGGGAAACTCGGGATTAGGGTGCCTAAGTACAGGGGCTGAAATGAACGCAGCTTTCAGCTCACAGAAAGCGCGATCCGCTTCGGTTGACCACTTCAGGATTTTAGCAGCCCCTTTAGTGAGGGCAGTAAGGGGCGCAGCAATGGAGCTAAAGTTACGGATGAACCGCCTATAAAAATTAGCGAAGCCAAGGAATCGCTGGAGTTCTTTAATGGTCTGGGGCACAGGCCAATTAGTAACGGCAGTCACTTTCTCATCGTCCATAAGGACACCGGAGGAACTGATAACATAGCCGAGAAATGTGACCCTTTGCGTGTGGAACTCACATTTCTCGGCTTTGGCAAACAGGCTATGTTCTCTCAGGCGTTGGAGAACTTGGCGGACATGCTGTATGTGTGTGGGGAGATCTGGGGAATAGATAAGGATGTCGTCTATAAAAAGGACAACAGAGTGATTAATTAGGTCACGAAATATGTCGTTCATAAAGGACTGGAATATGGCTGGGGCGTTAGCAAGACCGTAACTCATGACCAGGTATTCATAGTGGCCGTTGGTGGTGGAAAACGCTGTTTTCCATTCGTCACCCTCCCTGATGCGAATGAGGTTATAAGCACTACGGAGATCGAGTTTGGTGAAGTACACGGCATTACGTAACTGTTCTAGTGCTGCTGGGATTAACGGGAGCGGGTAAGCGAACTTTTTGGTAATGTCGTTTAAGCCTCTGTAATCTATGCAGGGTCTCAAACCCCCATCCTTCTTCTTTACGAAGAAGAAACCGGAACCAACAGGGGATTTGGATGGGCGAATGAAACCTTGCGCAAGAGCTTCACTAACATACTCTTCCATAGCCTTCTCCTCATCACGAGACAATGGGTACACACGAGCTTTGGGCAGTACAGAACCCTCTATTAAATCAATAGAGCAATCATAGGGGCGATGCGGAGGTAACTCGGTAGCTTTAGCTTTACTAAACACATCAGAAAAATCATAGTACTCAGAGGGAATAGCAGGGGTATCTACAGAATTAGGGCTTTCAACAGAGGTAGATTGCAAAGAGAGTGAATTTAAAGATAAACAGTTCTCACGGCAGAAAGGAGACCAGGCAGTGATGTCTCCCAGGCTCCATGAAATGACGGGGTCGTGTGTCTTTAACCATGGCGCTCCCAAAACCAGTGGATGTTCTGTGCGTGGGAGCACATAGAGAGGGAGCTGTTCCACATGTAGTGCGCTGGCTTGAAGGGTGAGAGGAAGAGTCTGCAGGGTCACAGGTTTGGAGCGTACAGTCTTTCCATCGATGGCATGGATGGAGATCGACTTGGGGAGAACTTTCGTGGGTATGGCGTGCTCCTCCACCAGGTCCAGGCTGATAAAGTTCCCCTCCGACCCAGAATCTACAAGCGCTGAGACACAAAACACATCCGTTGGAGTGGTAATAATAACAGGCAACATGAAACATTTTTCTTTAAGTTCAGAAACAGGGGTACATACCACGTTAGCGCGTGGAGTGCTCTCCACGCGCTGTCCCAGAGCAGACTCTTGAGCAGAATTGGGCCGGAGTTCACAGTTAGCCCTCAGATGACCTGAACCACCACAATAGAGGCACAGGTGAAGACGCATGCGACGCTGCCTCTCAGCGACGGATAGTCTGGATCGTGTGATATCCATGGGTTCAGAGATGGGTGCAGGCGCAAATTCCGGAACTGGATTCCCGGACTGGAGTAGTGCAGGGCGAACCGCAGGAGTGTGGCTAACTGCTTTGGGCTTACGGGAAAGGAGCTGATCCAGACGGATAGACAGAGCGATCAGCTGATCCAGGGTGAGTGAGTCGTCCTTGCATGCAAGTTCTCTTTGAATCTCGGGGTTAAGTCCGTGTCGAAACATGGAGATGAGAGCAGGATCGTTCCAACCGCTGCTAGCGGCTAACGTACGGAACTCCAGAGCAAAGGCTGCCACAGATAGTTTACCTTGCTTCAAGGTAATCAGAAGCTCTCCACTAGATTGCCCATAGCGTGTATGATCAAAAACGCTGCGAAAAATAGACAAAAAAGTGTCGTAGCTGGATTCAGAAATGTTCTCCCAAATAGCTGTAGCCCAGTCCAAAGCCTTGCCAGACAACCGAGAAATTATAAACCCGATTTTAGCTTTATCAGAAGCAGGAGGTGAGTTGCTAAAAAACACGGAGCACTGGAGCAGAAACCCATTACACTTCTCAGTGTTACCGTCATAGACTTCGGGTTTACACACATCGAAAAAGGGAGTAGTGGTTTCGTTAGGGCTGGCTACAGGACTAACCACTGGGCTAGGGTTCTGGGTGGATAAACCCCGGAGATGACTCATAATCTCGGCTAGCTGCTGCTGTTGGTTAACCTGGTGGCGTGCTAGCTCGTCAACAGCTTGGGTCACACCAGCGAGCGTTTGCTGGTGCTGACCTAAAAGCCGACCCTGGTTAGCCAAACCAGACTTAATAGACTCTGTATCCGCAGTCTCTGTCATTATGGCCGAGTATCTTGTCAGGGCCAGACAGGAATGAGACTGGTGCAGATACAATAAAATAACTTTTATTAAAGTTATAGAGTAGACAGGGGTAGTCAACAGAAACAGGGTCAGTACCAAAAATGCACAGTGTAGAGAAACCATACCATAACCGGAGGACAGTCCAGAGTTCATACACGGGTAGGCAGTATCACAGGGTAGGCAAAAATCCAGAGTACAATAAACAGTCCAGGTCATACACGGTAATCCAACACAAGGGAGCAGGCAAAAATCAAAGTCGGTAGAAAACAAAAACAAGATCATACACGGAGAATAGCAAGGGCAAGAGAAACGCTTTGTATTGTAGGATTTACCAAACAGATACTCGGCGAGGTGTGAGCGTGAGCATGGTCCTTAAATACACTGAGTAATCAGTACTCGGGACTTCCTGGTGGCGTAATGTGACGTGTCATGTGATCGGGAGTGTGTGTTGTGTCATGGAGTGGTGCGTTCTGGGTATTGTAGTTGTTACTGTGAGAATCGCAGATAGAGCTGGATGTGGGAGACACAGACGTGCTTTCAGCACCAGACATGATAAATTGGGCCAATTAAGTCCCAATATATATTGAAACAGTACATTTACAAGTCTAATAAAAGTACAATGATCCTAGTATACTTACTACACAGTATATACTTGAGTTTGCTTATTAAAATAAGCTGTAACTATACTTTTTTTATGAGAGAAAATAGAGGTTATCGTCATTTTTAACAAGTAAAATACAATATTTGTGGGTTTCTTTGGTTTCGCTTGTCCTGAACCATCTTGCCAGTGATTCTAATAGCCCTCTGTTTGGAGTGTTCCTCTGAAAAATCTCCATTTAAAGGGGCATGTAGCCCTAAAACGTCCATAACCCACCCCTCCAGCCTAACAAGTATCAGGACACCCTACTTTTAGGAGAGCACAGTGCGCAAAACAGAGGGGTAGGACTAGGGTAGGGTAATTCTCTGATCAATAGTGAAAGCCCTACAAGTTTATTTAAGTTTTTCTATTCAAATTTCTGCATTTTCTCCTCTCTTTTCTCTCTTTTCTCCAGGACGTTTATCTACGCTCTGCTGACCAAAGGACGTCCCTGTCCTCTCTACATCGTGGTGTCGGCCGTGGTCTTCTGCTCTGTGAATGGATTCCTCCAGGGACATTACATGCTGCACTGTGCGCGGTATGAAGCTGCCTGGTACACAGATGTACGATTTATTTTGGGTAAGCTTGTTCACTACAGCTACAGTGGTGTGAAAAAAAGTTTTGGGCACTTCTGATCATTTTCGTGATTTTCCTTTACAAATTATCGGTTGTTCGTTTGCAGAAATTTCAGTTAAATACTGTATATCATATAGCAGATGAACACAGTGATATTTGAGAAGCGAAATTAAGTTAATAGGATTTACAGAAAATCCTCCTTTTGCAGAAATAACAGCCTCTAAACTCTTGCTATAGCTTCCAGTGAGAGTCTGGTTGAATGAGTTTTCTGGTTGAAGGTATTTTGGATCATTCTTCTTTACAAAACTTCTCCAGTTCAGTCAGGTTTGATTCAGGTTTCTGATCATGAACCCGCTTTAAATCACACCACATTATTTATTTTGCCTTTTTATTTATTTTAATTTTCTGTTTTACCTTTAAGTTTTTCATTTATTTTATTAATTTCATCCTTTTATTTATTTTATTCACTGTTCTACTTTTGGTCGTTTACCTTTTAATTTAATTTATTTTGTCCTTTTGTTTATTCTATCTTCTGTTTTACCATCTTTGTAATTTTGTAATTTTTATCTTTTTCTATTTGTGTTTATATATTATTGTTTTAATTATTTACCTCTTTATTTAATTTTTACTGTTTTATACTAAATTATTTTATTTCTTCTTTATTAAATCTTATGTTGTTTGCTTGTTTGTTAATGCTTTTAATATTTAATTTTTGTATTGTTTTGTTTATTAAGTTGCTAATTTTAGCTCAGCTAATTAAATACTTGATTTTAGTTTAAATTGATTTTTCAGTCTCCTTAAGTTGTAAATGCTCGGCTGCATTAAGAAAAATAAGGGTTGAGGGTTACCCTCAATGTATTACTTAGTGAAATTAAAGGTTAATTGATTGATGATTGATTGCAAATTAAAATGATACTTTATGCCTCAATATTAATATTGTGTCCCACCCCTACTAGACTGTGCAGTGAGTGGTATAGACTTATCATTTATACATCAGTATATCTGTCTGTCTGCAGGTCTGTTCCTGTTCTTCTCAGGAATGGCCATCAACATCCACAGTGACCATATACTGCGCAACCTGAGGAAGCCTGGAGAGATCACCTACAAAATCCCCAAAGGTAACGAAGCCCTGAACATCAGCAGCAGTAACAGCATTAGTATTATACACTTTATTATCTACAGTAATCGTGTCTCATTAAATCAGTCCTACACAGAGTACCCTGATAGCAAGGAATGTTGCATAAATGTTGAAATTCTGACATTAAAACAATATTTATCCACATTCAAGGTTTTGAATGAAGCCAGTTTCATCATTGTAACGTTTTTGATGGTGTTTATGGTGACATCATTTGAGGATACTTTCAAAGTTCTTAAAAATTCTACTTTTTCTGGTTGACTGATCTTGATTTTTTCTTAAAATATCTTTTTATTTATTTAGTTGAGTAGTTGTTGCTTCTCATAACCTGGATTAGAGCATTACTCGAATATTCACTATTCACTGTATACCTGTCACTCTACCTCTTCACTACTTTACTTTAACTGATGCTCTCAAACACTTTATTAAGAGGCAAGAAATTCAAGTAATTAACTCTTGATGAGTTCAGCACAGCTGCTAACTGAAAGCAATAATGCATTTTTTTAACAAGCAGTATGGCTAAAATGCTGTAATTTCCACAATTTTGTTTAAAGAATTATTGCACACTTTCTGTAAATCATATAAGCTTCATTTCACTTCTCAAATATCACTGTGTTTGTCTGCTTTATGACATATTTAACTGATATACAGCTGCAAGAAAAAGTATCTGAACCCTTTGGGATAACTTGGATTTCTGCATAAATCTTCATTCAAGTCACAACAATATGGATTTCTGCATAAATCTTCATTCAAGTCACAACAATAGACAAACACAGTCTGCTTAGACTAAAACCACACAAAACATTATGTGTTTGCATGGTTTTATTGAACACTGCATGTTAACATTCACAGTGAGGGGAAAAGTATGTGAAGCTTTGGATTTAATAACTAGTTGATTCTTCTTTGGCAGAAAAAAACTTAACCAATCGTTTCATGTAGCTGCAGATCAGACCTGCAGAACGGTCAGGAGGAATTCTGGATCATTTCTCTTCACTAAACTTCAGTTTCAGTTCAGCTATAATATTATGGGATATCTGGTGTGAATCGCTCTCTTGAGGTCATGATGCCGCAATATCTTAATTGGGTTCAGGAGGTCAGGACTCTCCAGAAGGTGCTGTGTTTATTTTCTGTTGAAGTCGTTCAGTTGTTGATTTACTTCTATGTTTTGGGTCGTTGTCCTGTTGCATCATCCATCCTCTGTTGAGCTTCAGTCGGTGGACAGATGGTCTTAAGTTTTCCTGCAAAATATCTTGGTAAACTAAAAAAGTACCACAGTATCTCCAAAAAATGTGGTGGTTAATCCAAAATGAACTTCACAGTTTCAAGTCTATTAATGACTGTTTTTAACCAGCACGCTATTGAATTTAATGTATAATAATCAGTGTGTGTGTTCTCAGGGGGGATGTTTGAGCTGGTGTCTGGTGCTAATTTCTTCGGGGAGATTATGGAGTGGTGTGGATATGCTGTAGCCGCATGGTCTCTGCCTGCCTTCGCCTTCGCTTTCTTCACTGTGTGCTCTATAGGACCACGAGCATATGACCACCACAGGTACAGCCGTAACACCAGCATTACACCAGTGGGACAGCCAAAGTACAACATTTACTAAAGGTTGCATTAACATCTTTAGAACATTCAGGATCGTATCTTACATTCTGCGTAAAGTGTGTCGTGATGCTTGTTGCTATCTTACACCCCGCCAACAGCCAACTGTATTTTCGGTTAAAAAATTAATAAGAGAGCACTTAGAAATGATGAGTTTCTTTGATTTTACCAAATTGAAAACCTCTGGAATATAATCAAGAGGAAGATGGATGATCACAAACCATCAAACCACCAAACTGAACTGCTTGCATTTTTGCAGCAGGAGTGATTAGCATAAAGTTATCCAAAAGCAGTGTGTAAGACTGGTGGAGGAGAACATGATGCCAAGATGCATGAAAACTGTGATTAAAATCCAGAGTTATCCCACCAAATATTGATTTCTGAACTCTTAGCCCTCCTGTTATGTTACAGGTCAAATTGATCCGTTTAAAAGTTTGAGGGCATAAGAAGTACACCATGTACGGCTTGAAATGTGCAAAAAAGCATGTACTAATTCTATTAATTAATCATGGGTGTTGTTAATTTTGAGCGTTATGTAAAATAAACCAATCAGTGTCCCAGTAGTCATTCCCTTTAAGGGTCGGGTGAGCTCTGACTTTGGCGCTTTTGTATCTTAACAGCGTAGCGCTTTGCTTTGTGCGTCTCAGCAGAGACTAATACTGAGCTGCTCTTTCACCCTGTGAAGATATAACAGCAGCTCATTTAATGGAACAGTAATGTTTTTTTTTTTTTTTTGTTTATTTTTGAGTTAAAAGACAGGTTTGCACTGGGAGCACCTATAGGAATGGACTGTGATGACTGACTGTTGACTGTTGTCAGGTTTTTAATCAGTCAGTGGAGCTCCTGTGTTTTCCACCACTAAAATATATAGAAACAAGCCAGAAATTTACCTAAACACACCTCACCTCCAGACCACCACACCAGACCATCAGTGTAGATTTATTACAAAACTCTGATGCTATTTTAACAGCGTGGGAGCAAGGCATGAAAATGGTCTGCTGACAGGGTGTAAGATAGAATAGAGCATCGTGACATGACTTGTGCTTGTGCGTGTTCTGAAATGTTAATGTAATTATCATAATACTGATTTGGGTTCTCTTATGCTTTAACCCTTGTGTGGTGTTCGGGTCTGTGGGACCCGTTTTCATTTTTCATCAAATGATACAAAAAAAATATTTTTTCTAACTCAAACTCATTGGCATTGGCTCATTTTTTGTGACAAAAACATATATCAAAACATCAAAAAAAAAAAAAAAAATTAAAAAAAAAAACATTATATTTCATACAGTATGTTTGGCCAAGGCTAATAAAAACATTGTTCTCATTTGATTAATTTATTTCACTCATTCTTTAATATCATTTCTTTACTTGTAATAAAAAAAGAGTAGCACTTTTTAAAAGAAATGTAACATAAGAAAGGTAAAGGGCGAATATTAACCATGTAAGCTGTTTATATTGCTTGCAATTTAGGTGAAGCAAGCATGTGTAAAGCATTTTAATGTAAAATTGCTTAATTTTGCTGAATTAAATATGAACACCACACAAGGGTTAACTAAAACTGATGCACCCCTGTTTTCTTCATTGCTCTGCAGGTACTATCTTGAGAAGTTTGAAGATTACCCCAAATCCAGGAAGGCGGTGATTCCCTTTATCTTGTAGCTTGTCGGCACTTACTTACTCAGACTGAAGGAACTGCTGGAAAACTGAGGAAGAATGTTTTTTATTCCTATTATGAGGAATTTCCTGACTTTCCACATGGGAGATTGGAGTATTTACGGGAGGAAGAGATGCCTGAAGCTCCTGTAACATCCTGCAGAGTTCCATCTAATGTCTTGGGATGTGTTTTGGCATTCCATCACTGCATCTCCACCCTGTAACTCAGTATTACCTGCGATCATGAGGAAACAAGCTGAAGTCCAGCCCAGCCCAGGTTCTCACATCACTTAGAACTATACACTTAAAGGAGAACTCTGGTGTAAAAGGGACTTTTGTTGTAGTAAAACATGATAAATAGTACTTAGCTTTAATGAATAGCACACCTAAGAAGCTTCAAGCGCTGCCATTACTCCTAGGTCTACGCTATGTGAAGTCTATGTATATATATGTCTATGTCATTATCAGTACAGTGATGGCGGCGCTCAGAGCTGAAGCTATAGCGTTAAAGGATGTAAACAGTGTTTTTAATAAGCTTCTATTTAAGCACTCTTTACGTTATGAATGCCTCGTTTTAAATGTCAGAGCTCTATATATATACAGTGAGTCCAAGAAGTATTTGATCCCTTGCTGATTTTCTTCGTTGGCCCACTAATAAAGACATGATCATTCTATACTTTTAATGGTAGATGTATTCTTACATGGAGAGACAGAATATTAAAAAGAAAATCCAGAAAATAAATCTAAGGAATATATATTAATTGATTTGTATTTCATGGAGTGAAATAAGTATTTGATCCCTTAGTATTCATTAGCAGTTCTGGCTTTTACAGACCAGTTAGACACTCCCAATCAACTTGTTACCTGACCTGAAGCCACCTGTTCTCACTAATCACTTGTGTGAAAAACACCTGTCCACAGAATCAGACAGATCACACAGATTTCAAGTCTCCAACATGGGTAAAACCAAAGAGCTGTCACAGGACCTCAGAGTCAGAATTGTTGACCTTCACAAAGCTGGAATGGGCTACAAAAAGATTAGTAAGGTGTTGGATGTGAAAGTAACAACTATTGGTGCAATTATCAGAAAGTTTAAAGAGTATAACATGACAATCAACAGACCTCGGCCCGGTGCTCCAAAGAAGATTTCGCCTTGTGGGGTGGCAATGATGCTGAGAACGGTCAGAAATCGTCCTGCAACCACTCGGCAGGAGTTAGCAAATGACCTGAAGGCAGCTGGGACCACAGTTTGCAAGGAAACAATTGGCAACACTTTGCGCAACAATGGATTCACATCCTGCAGTGCCTGAAAGGTACCCCTGCTGAAGAGAGCACATGTGGAGGCGCCAATGATCATTTGAAAGATGAACCAAGTTATTGGGAGAAGGTTTTGTGGTCAGACGAGACCAAAATTGAACTTTTTGGCCTCAACTCCACCCGCCATGTGTGGAGGAAGAAAAATGCTGCCTATGACCCCAAGAACACTGTGCCCACCGTCAAGCATGGAGGTGGAAGCATAATGTTTTGGGGGTGTTTCTCTGCCAAGGGTACAGGGCTACTTCACCGCATCACTGGGAAGATGGATGGAGCCATGTACCGCACAATCCTGAGGGACAACCTCCTCCCCTCTGCCAGGGATCTGAAAATGGGCCGTGGTTGGGTCTTCCAACATGATAATGACCCTAAACATACAGCAAAGGATTGGCTCAAGAAAAATCACATTAAGCTCATGGAGTGGCCCAGCCAGTCGCCAGACCTCAATCCGATCGAAAATCTATGGAGGGAGCTGAAGGTCAGAGTTGCCAAGCGACAGCCCACCAACCATCATGATTTAGAGAGGATCTGCAAAGAAGAGTGGGCCAAAATTCCCCCTGGTGTGTGTGCTAAACTTGTGGTTAACTACAACAAACGTCTCACCGCTGTGCTTGCAAACAAAGGCTTTGCCACTAAGTATTGAGTGTGTTTGGCAAGAGGGATCAAATACTTATTTTCCTCATTGAAATACAAATTAATTAAAATATATTCTTTAAAATTATATTCTGGATTTTTGTCTTGATATTCTGTCTCTCCATGTTAGAATATATCTACCATTAAAAGTGCAGAAGGATAGTGTCTTTATTAGTGGGCAAACAAAGAAAATCAGCAAGGGATCAAATACTTCTTGGACTCACTGTATATATGTCTATGTCATTATCAGTACAGTGATGGCGGTGCTCGGAGCTGAAGCTATAGCGTTATGAGATGTAACCGGTGAGTTTTAATAAGCTTCTTGTGCACTTTTTAAGTTATTAATGCCTCGTTTTAAATGTCAGGGCTCTCCAGATTCTAGCAAGGAGGTGTGGAGCTACTTTGAGCTGGATAACGGTGGAAAAAGTGATTTATCAGGGTAAATTATTCCCCCATATCACCCAGTCTGAAGGGTTTTTGGACAAACTGTTAAAATTTCTGGATGTCTGAACGCTGTGGGAGAATGGAGGTGTGCTATTCATCAAAGATAAGAACTTTTTATCATGATTTACTACAACAAAAGCCCATTTTACACCGGAAAATGTCAGTTTACTCCTTTAAACGATGCCATAGAAGAACCATTTTTCTAATTTCCTTCTCTATTGTAATGAAGAATCATGTACTAGACTCCAGGAAGCATCTGGTAAAACCATTAATATGTGATTAGTTATTATTGTCAGTGTTGCTGACTGCCCACCTGTCTGACCCGATACTGATGGATGTTGGACCCTCAGGATCTCACGGATGGAAGTTTCTGGAAGTCAGCCTCCCCATCTCCCCATCAGCCACCACAGATCATCTGATCATCATCCAGTTTACTCAACATGCCTCAGACTGCTGTTCACTCTTCACTACTGATTACATCCAAATTTACATGAACTCTAACTGCTTTCATTACTGGAGTTGCTTTACACCTGAATATATGAGACCTGTGTGGATGTATAATGACTTAAGACTTTAAAATAAAAAAATAAATAAGAGAGCACTCAAAAATGATGAGTTTCACAAGCCATCAAACCACCAAACTGAACTGCTTGAATTTTTGCACCAGGAGTGATTAGCATAAAGTTATCCAAAAGCAGTGTGTAAGACTGGTGGAGGAGAACATGATGCCAAGATGCATGAAATAAAACTGTGATTAAAAACCAGGATTATTCCACCAAATATTAATTTCTGAACTCTTAAACCTCCTGTTATGTTACGGGTCAAATTGACCTGTTTAAAAGTTTGAAGATCTAGAAAAAAATAGTTAAAAGTTTTTTTTTCCAGTATAAAATTTCTTCAGCTTGCCTTAATTAGTGTAATTAACATATAACCCCAAAAATTAAAACAAAATTCAGTGTTATGTTTTAATGTTATGTAAAGCTATTACGTCTAATATGTTGGTATTTTAAAAGTAGTAAAGAAGTTAAACATTAAAAAAAAGTTTGAACGTGTTTTTTGTTTCTTTTTTTGAAAAACTAGTGATTATCCTGATTGAACCATTACCTGTTATAGGTAAGGAACATCATTGCACTAAATATTAAGACTATGTTGTAGTTAGTAATAAAATATTCACACTGCTTGTTTGATTTTTTTTTTTTTTTTGAATATTTATTATTTTTGATAATTATTATTTTGCATATTAATTGGAAAATTTAATATGCACCGAATCAAATTGACCCGGGAACACCATTGCTGTTCCTGACAAATGAACATAACAGGAGGGTTAAAACGTTATGAATATGAACTTGTTTTTGTTTTTGCATTATTTGAGGTCTGAAAGCTGAGAGTCTTTTTTTTTTTTTTGTTATTTGAGCCATTTCTCATTTTCTGTAAATAAACGCTCTAAACGACTAAAATATTTTCATATGGAATTTGGGAGGAATGTTGTATGTAGTTTATAGAATAAAACAACAACGTTCATTTTACTCAAATATAAACCTATAAATAGTAAAATCAGAGAAACTGATTCAGAAACTGAAGTGCTCTCTCTTGTTTTTTCAGAGCTGTGTATACAGTATTAGAATTCATATAAGACTGTTTTACTGGGTAAAGGGGAGAGAGCGTGTTCTGTAATACTGGGAAAAAGGGCCCCATAGGAACAGGCTGTAACATGCATTCTCCAGCAGCTGCAGATCCAGATGTGGATATAAAAAATGTGGAACAGTTGGAGACCAGATGGAAAGGATTTACTGTAGGAACACGTGAACAGAGGGAGAAACACCAAGCGTGCATCCAGAAACTTTGCTACTCCTCCTTTCCTACTCCTCCTCTCCTACTCCTCCTCCTTTCCTACTCCTCCTCTCCTACTCCTCCTCCTTTCCTACTCCTCCTCCTTCCTACTCCTCCTCTCCTACTCCTCCTCCTTTCCTACTCCTCCTTTCCTACTCCTCCTCTCCTACTCCCCCTCCTTTCCCACTCTTCCTCTCCTACTCCTCCCTCCTACTCCTCCTCCTTTCCTACTCCTCCTCTCCTACTCCTCCTCATCTCCTACTCCTCCTCTCCTACTCCTCCTTTCCTACTCTTCCTTTCCTACTCCTCCTCTCCTACCCTCCTCCCTCCCTACTCCTCCTTTCCTACTCTTCCTTTCCTACTCTTCCTTTCCTACTCCTCTCCACTCCTCCTTTCCTACTCCTCCTCTCCTACTCCTCCTCCTTTCCTACTCCTCCTCTCCTACTCCTCCTCCTTTCCTACTCCTCCTTTCCTACTCCTCCTCTCCTACTCCTACTCCTCCTCTCCTACTCCTCCTTTCCCACTCTTCCTCTCCTACTCCTCCTCTCCTACTCCTCCTCCTTTCCTCCTCCTCCCCTCCTACTCCTCCTCCTCTCCTACTCCTCCTCTCCTACTCCTCCTTTCCTACTCTTCCTTTCTACTCCTCCTCTCCTACTCCTCCTCCTCCTCCTCTCCTACTCCTCCTTTCCTACTCTCCTTTCCTACTCCTCCTCTCCTACTCCTCCTTTCCTACTCTTCCTTTCTACTCCTCCTCTCCTACTCCTCCTCCTCCTCCTCTCCTACTCCTCCTTTCCTACTCTTCCTTTCCTACTCTTCCTCTCCTACTCCTCCTCTCCTACTCCTCCTCCTTTCCTACTCCTCCTCTCCTACTCCTCCTCCTCCTCACCTACACCTCCACTCCTACACCTCCTTTCCTACTCTTCCTTTCCTACTCCTCCTCTCCTACTCCTCCTCCTCCTCTCCTACTCCTCCTTTCCTACTCTTCCTTTCCTACTCTTCCTTTCCTACTCCTCCTCTCCTACTCCTCCTTTCCTACTCCTCCTCTCCTACTCCTCCTCTCCTACTCTTCCTTTCCTACTCCTCCTCTCCTACTCCTCCTTCTCCTTTCCTACTCTTCCTCTCCTACTCTTCCTCTCCTACTCCTTCTTTCCTACTCCTCCTTTCCTACTCCTCCTCTCCTACTCCTCCTTTCCTACTCCTCCTCTCCTACTCCTCCTTCCTACTCCTCCTTCTCCTTTCCTACTCTTCCTCTCCTACTCTTCCTTTCCTACTCCTCCTCTCCTACTCCTCCTCCTTTCCTACTCCTCTCCTACTCCTCCTCCTCCTCTCCTACTCCTCCTCTCCCTTTCCTACTCCTCCTCTCCTACCCCTCCTCTCCTACTCCTCCTTCCTACTCTTCCTTTCCTACTCCTCCTCTCCTACTCCTCCTCTTCCTACTCTTCCTTTCCTACTCCTCCTCTCCTACTCCTCCTCTCCTACTCCTCCTTCCTCCTTTCCTACTCTTCCTCTCCTACTCCTTCTTTCCTACTCCTCCTTTCCTACTCCTCCTCTCCTACTCCTCCTTTCCTACTCCTCCTTCTCCTTTCCTACTCTTCCTCTCCTACTCTTCCTTTCCTACTCCTCCTCCTTTCCTACTCCTCCTCCTCTCCTACTCCTCCTCTCCTACTCCTCCTCTCCTACTCTTCCTTTCCTACTCCTCCTCTCCTACCCTCCTTTCCTACTCTTCCTTTCCTACTCTTCCTTTCCTACTCCTCCTCTCCTACTCTAGCTTTCCTACTCCTCTCCTACTCTAGCTTTCCTACTCCTCATCTCCTACTCCTCCTTTCCTACTCTTCCTTTCCTACTCCTCCTCTCCTACTCCTCCTCTCCTACTCCTCCTTTCCTACTCCTCCTCTCCTACTCCTCCTCTCCTACTCCTCCTTTCCTACTCTTCCTCTCCTACTCCTCCTCTTCCTTTCCTACTCCTCCTTTCCTACTCCTCCTTTCCTACTCTTCCTTTCCTTCTCCTCCTCTCCTCCTCCTCCTTTCCTACTCCTCCTTCTCCTTTCCTACTCTTCCTCTCCTACTCTTCCTCTCCTACTCCTTCTTTCCTACTCCTCCTCTCCTACTCCTCCTTTCCTACTCCTCCTCTCCTACTCCTCCTTTCCTACTCCTCCTTCTCCTTTCCTACTCTTCCTCTCCTACTCTTCCTTTCCTACTCCTCCTCTCCTACTCCTCCTCCTTTCCTACTCCTCTCCTACTCCTCCTCCTCTCCTACTCCTCTCCCTTTCCTACTCCTCCTCTCCTACTCCTCCTTTCCTACTCTTCCTTTCCTACTCCTCCTCTCCTACTCCTCCTTTCCTACTCTTCCTTTCCTACTCTTCCTTTCCTACTCCTCCTCTCCTACTCTACCTTTCCTACTCCTCCTTTCCTACTCCTCCTCTCCTACTCTTCCTTTCCTACTCTTCCTTTCCTACTCCTCCTTTCCTACTCCTCTCCTACTCCTCCTCTCCTCCTCCTCCTCTCCTACTCCTCCTTTCCTACTCCTCCTTTTCTACTCTTCCTTTCCTACTCCTCCTTTCCTACTCCTCTCCTACTCCTCCTCTCCTACTCTTCCTTTCCTACTCCTCTCCTACTCCTCCTCCTCCTCTCCTACGCCTCCTCTCCTACTCCTCCTTTCCTACTCCTCCTCTCCTACTCCTCCTTTCCTACTCCTCCTTCTCCTTTCCTACTCTTCCTCTCCTACTCTTTCTCTCATACTCCTCCTTTCCTACTCCTCCTCTCCTACTCTTTCTCTCCTACTCCTTCTTTCCTACTCCTCCTCTCCTACTCCTCCTTTCCTACTCCTCCTCTCCTACTCCTCCTTTCCTACTCCTCCTCTCCTACTCCTCCTTCTCCTTTCCTACTCTTCCTCTCCTACTCTTCCTTTCCTACTCCTCCTCTCCTACTCTTCCTTTCCTACTCCTCCTTTCCTACTCCTCCTCTCCTACTCCTCCTCTCCTCCTTCTCCTTTCCTACTCCTCCTCTCCTACTCCTCCTTCTCCTTTCCTACTCCTCCTTTCCTACCCCAGAAGATAATAAAAAAATAAAAACGAGAAATTAATAAACACAATTACAGATTCTAGAGAACATAGAATAAGCATATTAAGCTTCAAAGTACAGCCTGATTTGCTATTGATGAAGGTTGCATATGTAAATATTAAATTATTTTAATAGTAAAATATGATTTCATTGAATGTAATAAAGCAAAAAACAAATATTTATAAATAATAAATAAATTAAATAATATTATATTTTTCATACATGTTGAAATGATGTGTACATGTACAACAACATGCTACATATAGGGTCATAAATATAGTTTTACTGAAAATACAGCTAACCTAGACTAAACATTATATTACTGCTTTACTGGCTGTTTAATTAGATAAGGAACCTAGTTAATTAATATGTTTATGATGTTTATTTGTGCGTTGCCTTCCCCATTTTCGCGTGCTCTGTGGGCGTGGATGCAGTGATGTCATTCAAAAATCCTTAAAAGTCTTCCGGAGTAGGATGCTCTCATGTACTCTCCGTTGGAAGCCAATTCGAGGCGGGTTTTAAGCGGCTTCTTTCGTCTCCTGCGGTATTCAGACAGGCGGCAAGATGGCGTCATGAAATCTGTTTCCGGGTCACGGAGGAGGATCGGTAGGAAAAAGAAGACACTTTTGGGGTTTCTGGACGCAGCCCAAGAGTGCATTCCAATCGTGTACTAAACACTAAATACTAACACTGACTAGTTTACTAACAAGTATTTAGTATAATAAAAGTGTCAGAATTGAGTATACTCAAATATCCCCAATGCCTACTCAGAACTCAGGTTTATGAGTATGGTAACAACAGACACTAGTTTCCAACAATGCAATGACATTGACAAACATACAAAATGTTTATCTTACCATAAATTATAAATTCAGTGTTTTTTCTTTATTTTAAAATGTTCTGCATGATAGATTAATACTAAACTCATTCAAACTATGAAGAAAAACATATAAAATTATTTATTAAACAAACTAAAAGTGTCAAACAACCAGAACATGTTTTATATTTTAGATTCTTTCAAGTAGCACCTCTTGTTTAGATCAGACAGTTTTGCACATCTCTGCTGGATTTTCTCAGTCAGTTTTATGAGGTAGCGTCTCCTGGAGTTCAGGCTTTCAGTTAACAGCTGTGCTGAACTCATCAACAGTTAATTACTTGAATTTCTTGTCTCTTAATGTGTTTGAGAGCATCAGTTATAGTAAAGTAGTGAAGATGTAGAGTTACAGGTATACAGTGAATAGTGAATATTTATAGAGTAATGTTCGAATCCAGGTTATGAGAAGCAAGAACTACTTAACTAAATAAAGAACACATAACTTTAAGAAGAAATGAAGATCAATCGACATGAAAAGAAGAATTTCAAGAACTTTGAAAGTGTCCTCAAGTGCAGTCACTGCAAAGACCATCAAAAACATATTATAATGATGGAACTGGCCCTCATCAGGACCTCGCCAGCAAAGGAAGAGCGAGAGTTTCCTCTGTTGCACAGATAATATAAGTTCATCAGTATTTTGGTTTGTTATCACATTTAAGTTACTACATGATTCTTTATGTGTTATTTTTATTTATTTTAATTCTACTGTGTAAAAGTTAGTTTCAGCTTAAACTGCTTTAAGCTTTTAACTGTTTTTTTTATCTTAATTTCTTTTCAATTAAACCTCAAGTTTTATTATTTTTATTTATTTATTATTATTAGTAGTAGTAGTATAAATTGTATTTTATTCACTGTTATCCCTGTATTTGTAAATGCTCGGCTACACTGAAAATGAGGGTTGCCCTTAATGTACTTGTAATAATAAAAAAATAAATAAATAAACATTATTTTTTGTATTATTATTATTATTATTAGTTATTTACATGTACTTTTATTTTAAATCAATATCAACAACAAAACCACATTTTATAAGTTTTATAAAAAATAAATGAAAGTCAATGAAAGTTTTAATGTTCTGGATACAGACAAAAAATTAATTATATATAATTAAATTAATTATAATAAAATCTGTGATAATATTTATCTGTATCACCACTAGAGGGAGACACTTAACTCAAATAAAATCCCTGCTGTACATTTTACTGTAAATTCTACAGTCCCAGTGGGGTTTTTTCATGTTTGCTTTCTTTGCATACAAAATAAAAGTCACACAAACACATAAAAATAAGAGTGAGTGTCATATTTATTATCTAGACTGACAAGAAAGTAAAATTACACGTTCTACAGTGTTCTTTCATATATTTTACAAAATAGAATTCTTCTTTTAATTCTAATGCATTTAAATAGATCACAAGGCAAATAACAAGACAGACAACACCTCACATCATTACCGGACTCAGAGCTTCTCCTCGCTCTCAGATTTCTGTTTGAGCTGCAGTTCAGAGTGCACAGAGTGCTTCATGCTCTTCTGCAGGATCCAGGTGGCTAAATGCAGGCCGAGGAACGCTCCTCCAGCGGCCCACAGCCAGTTCCTCCTCAGCCAGCTCTGCTTCATACTCACACTCAGCGCTGGAGCTGGAGCACAGCCTGCAGACCGGTTCACCACGGTTCACCAGCAGCTGAGAGAAACACAGCACAAACGTCAGGGAAATCTGATTAATTAAAAATAAGAGAATGGGTTATGGTCAGATAACAGAATACAGAATGGCACATCGCATTACCTTAATATTACTTCATTGCCATTTACACAAGTACAAATCGTACAGGTACAGATTTCCACTAAGGCTGGGTGCAGCAGCATTAGCAGGTAAGGAACCCTGAGTGTTCCGGTAAGCCAGGGAGACATTAGCTAGTGGTTCGTCCCACATAAATTGTTTTAATACGGTATACACGCAGACTACAGTCTGATATTCTCACCTCTGAAAATTAAGGGTTAAATAATTAAAAGTCCAGAAAACATTTGACTAATTTAAAACAAGTAAACGTCTGACCATGACTGAATGATTCAGTGAATTGTATATTTCATACACTAAGCAAGCAAATGAGCTTCAGAGCAGAAGAGGTACTTAATCAAACCTTATTATCCCTTCAGCACAAACCACATCAATCTAATTTAATAATAATTTTAACAATATTATGTGTTGATTAAATTAACAAAACATTTTATAATATTTTTTGATTCATGCACAGTACATGCTGAATAAGTTATTCTTATTAATTTATTAATTCTTATTCATTTATACTTAAAAATAATAGATACTGAATATCAGAAGTAGATATTGGTATCTACTTCTGATATTCAGTATCTATTATTTTTAAGTATAAATGAATAAGAATTAATAAATTAATAAGAATAACTTATCTATCATACATACTGAATCTTTTGTAGTACATACTGAATCATTTATAGCAGATAATGAATCATTTATAGCAGATAATGAATCATTTCTAGTAAATACTGAATCATTTGTAGCAGATAATGAATCATTTATAGCAGATAATGAATCATTTCTAGTAAATACTGAATCATTTGTAGCAGATAATGAATCATTTATAGTAGATACTGAATCATAGATAGATAGATAGATAGATAATGAATCATTTATAGCAGATAATGAATCATTTTTAGTAAATACTGAATCATTTGTAGCAGATAATGTATCATTTATAGTAGATACTGAATCATAGATAGATAGATAGATAGATAATGAATCATTTATAGTAGCCCCTGAATCATTTATGGCAGAAAATGATTCATTTGCAGTAGCTTCTGAATCATTTATAGTACACTAATTAATTCATAGTAGATACTGAATAATATATTAGTAGCTAATAAAAAATATATAGTAACTAACAAATAATTTATAGTAGATACTGAATAATGTAGATTCTGAATCAATTACAATAGATACTAAATCATTTATATTACACTAAATAGTTAATAGTGGATACTAAATAATGTATAGTAGGTGCAGTTAATTTATTGTATATAAAAAATAACTATAAATTAAATGTAAAAAAGTGTGTTATGTGCATTAGGGGGAGTATATACAGTACTGACCTCAGTTCAGTGAGTGAGTCACTCGCTGGCCTTGTCCTCCTTCTTCCTCTTTGAGGGCCGCTCTGGGAGGGGAGGCAGGGCCGAGGGTCCGGGGGCCACGTACGATACGATGCCGGGTTCGGGGACGTACTCGTTCCGGTTCTGGTGCAGCAGTGGACTGGATTTAATATGGTACCAACCCCAGTGAATGAAGCCGAGGCCCGAGCCCATAACAATCAGAACTTTATAATTGTGCCAGAAGCGCCGCAGCCCGCTCATGACTACTGCAGGACCTACAGGACACACAGTAAGACACACACTGCATTATTATTATTATTTGTGTGAAAGTAGTTTTCGACTTTTGATTAAACATGTGCAGTAATATCTGAAGAACTTCAAGATGTGACATTGTATTTCCTTTGGGATCAATAAAGTATATATCTATCTATCTGTCTATCTATCTATCTATCTGTCTATCTATCTATCTGTCTATCATAATCTGTATGAAACATTTTTTTTTTCACATTTGCCATTTGTTAAAACTGTGTCAAATTTGTTAATGATGATAAGATACACAAGTTTTATATGGAAATAAATAAAATATAAATAAAAAATATATATATAGAAATAATAAATATTACAATTATTTATTATACAGTACCAGTCAAAAGTTTGGACACACCTTACATTTTCATTTTTCATTACTTTAAAAAGTTTTGCATTGTAGATTAATATTAAAAAGTCAAGCAAACTATGAAGAACAACATATACAATTATTCAGTAAACAAAGAAGAAGTGTTTAACAAACCAGAATATATTTTATATTTTACATTCTTCAAAGTAGAGCCTCTTGCTTAAATGACAGCTTTACCCATGCTTCTCTCTGCTGACAGCATTTTAATGAAGATGCGGATTTCATTTTCCAGCAGGACTTTGGCACACTGCCCACACTGCTAAAAGTACCAATTGGTCTTATATAATATTCTAATTTTCTGAGACACCGATTTTTGGGTTTTCATCGGCTGTAAGTCATAATCATCAACAATAAAATAAATAAACGCTTAAAATAGATCACTCTGTGTTTAACACATCTATATCATATATGAGTTTCACGTTCTCAATAAGATTCTCATTTTATGAGATGCACGCATACAGTGTAGATATTACATAAACTATAAAAACACTACTCTCTATGTATGACTCTCTGAGATGTAAAAAAAAAAGAGAGAATTATTAATCTAAAGCTTTTATAAACCTGAAATTAATATGATATAAAACTCACCTTCAGAAATCAGCTGCTTCTCGTGCGGCAACCATGTTTGGGTCCTAGCAAATTCTGCTTAATCCTAAAGAAGCAAAACCTAATTTATCGCGTTATTTAATATAAATACGAGCTGTATTTTAATCTGTACATGAATATAAAATTTTATACTGTCTAAAATCAGGAATAATAAAGTTTAAACTTTATAATTTAATTTACCCGCTGTTCTGATCTGTGCTTTCTGAAAAGGCAAGCGGTTCGGTCACCTATGAGAGGCGGGTCTACTGTAGGAGCGTTCGTATTGGCTAGCGCTCTGATTGGCTGGTTATAGAAAGGGGGCGAGGCTTTCATTGGGACGTGTTTAAAAGGTGTAATGCGTGTGTTGATCAGCAGGGGGCGGAGCTTACCTACTATTTACTGACAGCTTCAGAAAATAGATTTTAAAAGTCTTATTCCATCGTTTTTTCCTTTATTTTAAAATGTCTAAAATAATAATAATAATAATAATAATAATAATAATAATAATAATTTAAAAATATATAAAATAAAATAATAATAATAATAATAATAATAATAATAATAATAATAATAATAATAATAATAATAATAATAATAATAATGTATTTTCTTTATTTTTAAATGTTTAGTTCAGAATAAACCATGTATAAACCGTAACTTGGTCCCATCCACTGCACTGGAAAAACAATAGTATTACCTATTCTTAATTAATAAAGGCTATTTTTACTAATTTATTTTTATTTTTAATCCTGTTTTTTTACTGTTTAGGGATGGATTATGATATAAAAAGTGGAAATCTTTTATATAAATTATAAAATATTACACACATGCTTTTTTATTTAATTTGATTTATTTGCTATATATATTTTACAGTTTTTCTCAGTCGATTTGGTACATTTCTCAGATCAGAATTGAAATTCTCAAATTCTCATTCAGTCTCCACATTTCCCTGTCATTTGTGCAAATCATAATTGCAGAGTCTGAATGCATAAAAAAGAAAGCACTATAATTGCTTAAGTTGTTGTCTCAGGTTGTTTTGAATGTTTAAAGTTTCTAATTTTTCTAATTTTTTTTCATTGTGTTATGTATAGAGTGCTGCCAAACAGTTGGCTGTCTTTCCTGAATTTCTGTCAGATTTTTTTTGTCAACAAATTGCAGTGCAAATAGTTTACAGTCCAATTTCTTGCTGTCAGTCTCCCACATACAGTCATGATTAACTATGTTTTGTGTAAGTTTGTGTTTTGTGTGTAACACATACAGTTTTAATTGATTTGAATCAAAAGTTTGTTTCCATCAGAATATACTCACACTGTACACTGTTGACAACATGACTAAGTATTTTGACTGCCTTGTTCATAGGCAATGATACACAGACTGGGCATTCTGGTGGCACTGACAAACTGATTGACATAAATATTTGTTTTTGAAGCAAAAACAAAGAATTCTGAGTAAAGTTTGTGCTTTTGCAGGTATTGCATTGAGTTTTGCTGTTTGCACTGTTTTGAGAAATGTACTTGTTGTGATGCTAATGTAAATCCTGATGTGAGAAATGAGCCAAATCGACTGAGAAAAACTGTATAGTAGGGTATTAGATTTTTCTTTTCTGTGCATTACAGAGAGAATACATAATTCTTACATTTTGTCCCATCACTGGAGATAATTCAGGTCTGATCGGGTTAAAAAGGGTAACTATTTCACTTTACAGCTTAAAAATGCCTCCAACATTTTCTTATTTATTTACACAAACAGACAGACAGGTAGATTGGTAGGTAGGTACTTTAGGTAGATAGATTGACAGACAGACAGATGGGTAATTAGGTAAGTACTCAGAAAGAGAGATAGATAGATAGATAGATAGATAGATAGATAGATAGATAGATAGATAGATAGATAGATAGATAGATAGATAGATAGATAGATAGATAGATAGATAGATAGTTGCATTGCAACACCATAGCATCCGCTACAGATAACATAGGATCACCGCAGCAACCACCTAGCAACCAGCCATTAACCACCACAGATGCTATAGCAACACATTAGCAAACCATAATACCACTATATTAACAACCAGGCATACCATAGCAACCACCTAGCAACACCATGTCAACTATTTAGCCATGTAACCATTCAAAAGTGTCCACCGAACCTTTTAGATAGATGATCAGCAGGGGGAGCAATTCTCCTATAGTTTACAGATCTGCTCTAAAAACTGCTAAAAAAATGACTTACATTTTTTACTGTCGTTTTTCAGCATTTTATAAAGTCATCTCCACTTAGTTCTAACTCACATTTAGTGATAATTATAACTTCAGTAACTTTCATTAGTAATAAATCATTAGTAATAACTTATTAAGTAATAAATTATTACCTTGTGAAATCCTGTGTTATGTTTGTGGTTATACAAAACCACAGTACACACTACAGTGCATGAGTTCTGCTTTACATATACATTCCACTCTCATACACCCATACACACCCAGCCTGCACACACACAGAGAGAGAGAGAGAGAGGGAGAGAGAGAATAAAACAGACAGAAAGAGGGAGAAATTGTAAAGAGAGAGACAGAGAGAGAATAGAAGAGGACAAGAGAGAGGGAGTTAAAGAAGAAAAGACAGTGTGAAGAGAGTGTGACAGAAAGAGAGAGAATAAAAGATAGATAAAAAAATAGGAGATATACAGAAATACAGAATAAAAAAGAAACAAAGAGTGTATAAAAAGAGAGAGAACAGAAGAGAGAGAGAAAGAATGTGTAAAAAGAGAGAAACAGAAAGAGAGAGAAAAAGAGATAAAGAGACTGAAAGAGGGAAGATAGAAGAGAGAGGGAGTGAAAGAAAAAAAGTGTATAGAGAGAGACAGAAACTGAGAATAGAAGAAAGAGAGAAAATAAAGAAGAGAAAAAGAAATGACAGAATGAAAAGAGAAAGAAAGAGAGAGTATTAAAAAGAGAGGACAGAAGAGAGAAAGTGTAAAGAGAGACAGACAGAAAGACAGAGAATAAGAGAGAGAGACAGAGAAATAGACAGAGTATAGAAGAATGGAGGATGTAGAGTAAATCACAATCCCGACTCTCTCTGGAGCATAGTCAGCAAATTCACAGTCTATTACTGACTGTGTGTGTGTGTGTGTGTAGAGTGTGTGTGTGTGTGTGTGTGTGTAGAGAGAGAGTGTGTGTGTGTGTAGAGAGAGTGTTTGTGTGTGTGTGTATGTGTGTGTGTGTGTGTGTGTGTGTGTGTAGAGAGAGTGTGTGTGTGTGTAGAGAGAGTGTTTGTGTGTGTGTGTATGTGTGTGTGTGTGTAGAGTGTGTGTGTAGATAGAGTGTGTGTGTGTGTAGAGAGAGTGTGTGTGAGTGTGTGTGTGTGTGTGTGAGTGTGTGGAGTGTGTGTGTGTAGAGTGTGTGTAGCGTCTTTAGATGTTCAGCGATCTTGTTTTACACACTCGGTATGTTGGGAAGGTGGAGGACAGATGACCCCAGAGGCTCTTCACATCTGCCCATCTGCCAGAAACACAGATAATAATCTCTCTCTCTCTCTCTCTCTCTCTCTCTCTCTCTTTCTCTCACTTACTTTCTCTCTCTCTCTCTCTCTCTCTCTCTCTCTCTCACACTCTCATTTACTGTCTATCTCATACACTAACTTACTGTCTTTCTCACTAACTGTAGAAAGAAAGATAGATAGATCTAGCAACACCTTAGCAACCACTTAGCAACACCATAGCATCCACCACAGACACCAGAACAACCATCTAGCAACATCTTAGCAACCACTTAGCAACACCATAGCATTCACCACATACACCAGAACAACCATCTAGCAACATCTTAGCAACCACTTAGCAACACCATAGCATTCACCACATACACCAGAACAACCATCTAGCAAAACCTTAGCAACCACCTACCAAACGCTTGGCATACCATAGCAACCAGCCTGGACACATTAGCAACCAAAGGCCTCACTAGCTCCTGCTGTTGATCCCAAATGTTTCCAAAAGCTAGTAGAACATATTCTCTGGACAGTAGAAACAGTTACTTCAACAAAATCAGGATAAACTCTGATTTATGATACCCTTGATTTCAGCAGATATAGTGAAGTTGCAGGTGTACCAATACCTTTGAACAGCGAGTGTGTGTGCTGAACTTGGCTGGAGGAAGTTGTTACTATTTATAGAAGTGTGTGTGTGTGTGTGTGTGTGTGTGTGTGTGTGTGTGTGTGTGTGTGTAAGAGAGAGTTCAGTGTTTGGCAGTATTTTGTAAAAAATCAATTAGCCTGGTCAGTTCAGGGCAGTAAAGGCCAGCACTGTCCATCACATGATCAGCCTGTTGATGTGAACACAGCTGCAGGACTGTTTTTACCACTGATCTCTCGTACCATTATCTAGTGCTCTAGTGCACTTAAAATATTCTGGAATATAATCAAGAGGAAGATGGATGATCAGAAGCCATCAAACCAAACTGAACTGCTTGAATTTTTGCACCAGCAGTAAAGCAGCATAAAGTTATCCAAAAGCAGTGTGTAAGACTGGTGGAGGAGAACATGATGCCAAGAATGATGCATAAAAAAGGTGATTCAAAACCAGGGTTATTCCACCAGGTAGAGAGGTACAGGTAGGCTCAGCCTGGCCCCGCCTATTAGAGTGATATTTTCTTACACTCAGAATTGCACTGAAAGGAAGAAAAATCCTTATTTTTTATTGTTTTTCACAAAAATATATATATTTGAAAAAAGAAACAAAGAAACAAAGAACTAAAAAATATGTCTACTTTTGTATTGTGGTTTTCTCATTTTCTACCTCAAAAAAGATATATATTTTTGACTTTATATATGTTAAGGCAAACTTTGTTTTGTTACTGTTCCATTGTTTCTTAACAAAAATGTTGATTGTATGATAATAAAGTGTTTTGTTGTCACATACAAAGGTAAAATTCTATCCTGGGTCTTTTGGTTCCAAATCTTTCGGTATCAGAATCAATATCGGCAATACTGGCTCTTCATTTACTTGGTATCGGTTCAATACCAAAATTCCTGGTCTCGCCCATCTCTAGTAAAAAGTCAGCTTTGTATTTCCACTTCGTAACTTGAGACCTCTGCTTAAAAATGGAAGTTGGAAGCCGTGCCACATGGAGGAACATTTAGCAGTGAAAGATCTCTCACCAGGAGGTACACTACCCAAAACTAGCCTCTTAGAGCCCTTTTATAAAGCAGCAGGGGACGCTCTTTACATGCTGATACATTTCAACCCTAAATGGTCAAGTTTCTGATCAAACACTTTGTTTCTCTCTCTCTGTTTCTCTCTCTCTCTCTCGTTCTCTCTCTCTCTCTCTCTCTCTCTCTCTCTCTCTCTCTCTCTCTCGCTCCATCTCTTTCCCACAGCTGTAACTTGGTAAGAAGGTATTCCAGGCTTGACCTTCTGGATGTGGCCCAAACTGTGAGGCATGCCTGCATCTCTGTGCCCATCTTACGCAACAGAAACAGACCAGTGCATCTGCATACAACTCTCTCAACCTGCACCAACAGCTCCAGCTCACACTCGCACAAAGACGCGAGAGGAGTCACACACTCGCACCAAGAGGCGAGAGGAGTCACACACTCGCACGAAGAGGCAAGAAGAGTCACACACTCGTACTAAGAGGCGAGAGTAGTCACACACTTGCACCACACTCGCACGAAGAGGCAAGAAGAGTCACACACTCGTACTAAGAGGTGAGAGGAGTCACACACTCGCACAAAGAGGAGAGAGGAGTCACACACTCTCACAAAGAGGCGAGAGGAGTCACACACTCACACAAAGAGGCGAGAGGAGTCACACACTCACACAAAGAGGCGAGAGGAGTCACACACTTGTACGAACAGGCAAGAAGAGTCACACACTCGTACTAAGAGGCGAGAGGAGTCACACACTCGCACAAAGAGGTGAGAGGAGTCACACACTCGCACAAAGAGGCGAGAGGACTCACACACTCGCACTACACTCGCATTAAGAGGTGAGAAGACTCACACACTCGCACTACACTCGCATTAAGAGGTGAGATGAGTCGTACACTCGCACAAAGAGGTAAGAGGAGTCACACACTCGCACAAAGAGGCGAGAGGAGTCACACACTCGCACAAAGAGGCGAGAGGAGTTGCACACTTGCACAAAGAGGCGAGAGGAGTCACACACTCGCACTAAGAGGCGAAAGGAGTCACACACTCGCACCACACTTGCACAAAGAGGCGAGAGTAGTCACACACTTGCACCACACTCGCACTAAGAGGCGAGAGGAGTCACACACTCGTACTAAGAGGCGAGAGGAGTCACACACTCGCACAAAGAGGCGAGAGGAGTCACACACTCGCAAGAAGAGGCGAGAGTAGTCACACACTTGCACCACACTCGCACAAAGAGGCAAAAGGAGTCACACACTCGCACCACACTCGCACGAAGAGGTGAGAGGAGTCACACACTCACACCACTCGCACGAAAAGGTGAGAGGAGTCACACTTTCGCACCACACTTGCACGAAAAGGTGAGCGGAGTCACGCACTCGCATGAAGAGGCAAGAGGAGGTGTCCACCAACAAGGGCATCTCATCAAAACAGCTATTAAAAAGTAGAGATAAGGATCACATTAACAGCCATTACACAACGGAATTCACCCTCCGTGTTCAAGCCATCCGTGTCCGTGAACACACCCACACACTCACACACACACACACACACACACACACACACACACACACAGGGGAATAGGGGCATTGACTCACACACACCCGCAGCAGTGGGCATGATCCTCAGCACTCAGCGCCTCTCTCTCTCTCTGAAGGGCACCTCAGGCGTGAAACGCTGAGAGAAATGAAAGTGCTGCTCCATCGCCCCCCCCACCCCCCCCTCCCCCCCCCACCACCGGACCCCCGACTTCCTGCAGGTCCAGGGGATCAAACGGGTGACCCCCTGGTCCCAGGACCTCTCCCCTAACCTCTGGGCTCCGGCTGTAACGGGACCCCCAACTTTCAGCTCATCAGTCCGCAGAGCGGCGTCCCAAAAAGGGGAGTAATTAGGGGGTCATCCGTTCCAGCAGGGAAGTCCCGACCACTGGAGGACCTCATTTAACTGCACCAGTGACCTTCTGCTCCCAAACCCACTTCTATAACCTTCTCTAACCTACAGCCTGTAGCAGAGGCTCCCCCCACCATCACCACTCTCACGCTTTAATATAGCTGATATATAACCGTTTCTTCAACATCACAACCCTTCAAGTTAAATGTGAGTGTAAACATTTTTTTAAATGTGAATTGGGATGGTATAATAACATCCAGAAAACTTAACACGGTGACCTAACACCTGAAAATAATGACTTATTATTTCAACATACTGACTTATTGTCTCAAAATAATGAGTTAGTAGATTAAAATAATAACTTATTGCAACACTGACTGAAAAAAAAAAAAAAATATATATATATATATATAAAATCTCAAAATAATAAGTTATATACTTATATATACAAAATAAAGACTTAGTATGATATAATAATGAGACAGTATCTTAAAATAACCACTTAGCATTTAAAAAAAGACTTACTATCTCAAAATAATGAGACAAAAATACATGCCATTTTTTTTTTTAAGTGGTGAAAATGGACTTCCATAGCTAAGGAAACACTTTGGGTGTTTTAAATGTTTGTAATTTAGCAATATGTCTTAAATCATGTAAAATGTATTTTAGCCCTGTATTGTGGGGCTACCTGTTGAATGTGGGGTATTTTGGTCCTGTATTGTGGGGCTACCTGTTGAATGTGGGATATTTTGGCCCTGTATTGTGGGGCTTCCTGTTGAATGTGGGGTATTTTGGCCCTGTATTGTGGGGTTACCTGTTGAATGTGGGGTATTTTGGCCCTGTATTGTGGGGCTACCTGTTGAATGTGGGGTATTTTGGTCCTGTATTGTGGGGCTACCTGTTGAACGTGGGGTATTTTGGCCCTGTATTGTGGGGCTACCTGTTGAACGTGGGGTATTTTGGTCCTGTATTGTGGGGCTACCTGTTGAATGTGGGGTATTTTGGCCCTGTATTGTGGGGCTACCTGTTGAATGTGGGATATTTTGGCCCTGTACTGTGGGGCTACCTGTTGAAAGTGGGGTATTTTGGTCCTGTATTGTGGGGCTACCTGTTGAACGTGGGGTATTTTGGCCCTGTATTGTGGGGCTACCTGTTGAACGTGGGGTATTTTGGCCCTGTATTGTGGGGCTACCTGTTGAATGTGGGATATTTTGGCCCTGTACTGTGGGGCTACCTGTTGAACTTGGGGTATTTTGCCCCTGTATTGTGGGGCTACCTGTTGAATGTGGGGTATTTTGCCCCTGTATTGTGGGGCTACCTGTTGAACGTGGGGTATTTTGGCCCTGTATTGTGGGGCTACCTGTTGAACGTGGGGTATTTTGCCCCTGAATTGTGGGGCTACCTGTTGAACGTGGGGTATTTTGGCCCTGTATTGTGGGGCTACCTGTTGAACATGGGCTATTTTGGCCCTGTATCGTGGGGCTACCTGTTGAACGTGGGGTATTTTGGCCCTGTATTGTGGGGCTACCTGTTGAACATGGGCTATTTTGGCCCTGTATCGTGGGGCTACCTGTTGAACGTGGGGTATTTTGGCCCTGGTTGTTTGGATGGCTGCCGGGAGGAAACGCTGCCTGTGGTGAATGTGTGTTTTCAGTGGAAACAAAATTGCAGGTAAAAGAAGCCAAGATGCACTTAAACCATTTAAATCCAGCCCTCGAGGACGCAGTGTCCAGCGGAAGTGGTGCTTTCCTTCTGTGTGTGTGTGTGTGTGTGTGTGTGTGTGTGTGTGTGTGTGTTTGTGTGTGTGTGTAAACCTCTATTAATTTTGCTTCTGAAGCTCTAATTACGATGTGGGGGAAGACTATGCGAGTGTGTGTGTGTGTGTGTGTGTGTGTGTCTGCTCTAACAGGTCAGTGCTCTAGTAGTTCCCATGAGAATCTCACACACTCAAGCAAGTGCTAACACACACACATATTTTAGGTAAAAAAAAAGAAATGAATATTTGGTGGAATAACCCTGGTTTTTAATCACAGTTTTCATGCATCTTGGCATCATGTCCTCCTCCACCAGTCTTACACACTGCTTTTGGATAACTTTATGCCACTACTGGTGCAAAAATTCAAGCAGCTTTGTTTGATGGGTTGATTCAACACTGGCAAATCCAAGTGAATTATGGGAGTTGGATTGAGGTCTGTAGAATGCCCTTCAAACATTACAGTTAACATTCTTAGAATGTTTAACATTTTTATTTTTAGAACACGCTTTTATTATAATTTCATTTTTTTTTCAATGTTAATTTTCTTCCCAATTTACACAGCCAATGATGCAACCCACTTATTAGAACTCTCCCAATCACTAGTGATACCCCAACACCAGGAGGGTGAAGGCTAGTACATGCCTCCTCCCATACATGTGAAGTCAGACTCCTCCTCTTTTTAAACATTGCTAACTAGCATCACAGTGCTAACGCTTGGAGGAAAGTGCAGCGACTCGGTTCTGATACATAAGCTCACAGACGCAGCCTTGTGCTGATCCACATCACCCTAGGAGTAATGAGAGAAAAGAGTGCCATCTACTGTACCCACCCAGAGAGAGCAAGACTGATTGTGCCACAGGACAGTGCAATGTTCTTTAGCTTCAGTGGGACATGGCAAAAGTCATGGGACCCCTGGTATGTCAGTGCAGATCCTGATCTGAGAGGTTTTATAGTATATAGACTAAATGTGAGAGCTGAGCTGTGATTGGTTGGTTGTCGTGTTGGGCTAAGGCTGGTTTACCGTCAGCCCTGCGTGGGAAGAGCCCTCATGTTTTTGTTTTACCACAGAAATAAAACAAGACAAAATAACAGCCCATCCCTTACTCTTTCTTTCTCTCTCTCCCTCTCTTATTCGCTCTCTCGCTCTCTCTCTCTCTTTTCTTCTCTCTTTTATTGAAGTCCTGACTCCTTCCCATGGGGTGGTGGGGGTGGAGTAGACTGAGAGAGAGACTCCAAACAATACATCAAATAGAGAAAGTGGGAAACAGAGAGAGCGAGTGTGAGAGAACGGAAAGAAAGAGAGAGACAGAGGACGAGAGAGGGAGAGAGAGAGAAAGGAAGAGAGATACAGGACAGAAGATAGAAGGTAAACGGGAGAGAGAGTGGGGAAAAGAGGTAGAGGAAGAAATGTGGAAGAGCGAGAGTAACGAAAGAGTAAGAGAGAGAGAACAGAAAAAAGGCGAGAGAGATGACAAGAGAAGGAGTGAGAGAAAAAAAGAGGGAGAGAGAGAAAACAAGCATCAGAGAGAATAAGTAGACAGAGAACAGAAAGAAATTGTAGGACAAGGAAAGAAAGAGAGAGAGAGAGGAAAAGTGAGAGAGGCTGAGAGAGAACAGAAAGAAAGAAAGAAAGAAAGGGCATGGAAAAAAGAAAAAGGAAAAGGAGAGAGACAAAGACAGAGGACGAGAGAGGGAGAGAAAGGAAAGAGAGAAAAACAGAGAAAGGGAGCAAGAGAGAGAGAGTAAAGTGGGGAGAGAGATAGAGGAAGAAGTGAAGAGATAGAGAAAGAAAGACACTGTGAGAAAAAGAAAAAAGGAGAGAAAGGGAGTGAGAGAGGAAGAGGAAGAGAGTGGCTGAGAGTGAACAGAAAGAAAGAGAGCGCATGGGAAAGAGAGAGAGAGAGAGATGGGGTAGAAGTTCCAAATAATATTTAACATAGAAAAAGTTGGAAACGGAAAGAGCGAGAAGGAGAGACAACAAAAAAAGGAGAGAGAAAAAAGAGAGAGGACGAGAGAGGGAGAGAAAGAAAGGAAAGGGAGATAGATAGAAAGAAAAAAGGAAAGACAGAGAGAGAAACGGGGGCAAGAGAAAAGAGGGAGTGAAGGGTAGGAGAGAGAGATAGAGAGAGACAAAGAATTTGTGGGAAAAAGAAAAAAAGGAGAGAAAAAACAGAAAGAAAAAGAGGGCATGGGAAAGAGAGAGAGAGAGAGAGAGAGAGAGAGACATAGAGTATAAGTTCCAAGCAATTAATCAAATAGGGAAAGTTGGAAAAGGTAGAGTGACGGCGAGAGAGAACAGAAAGAAGGAGAGAGACAAAGACAGAGGATAAGAGAGGGAGAGAGAAAAAGAGAGATAGAGAGAAAGGAAAGAGAGAGAAATGGAGAAAGAGAGAGGGAGAAAAGGGGAGGAGGGAGAGAGAGAAAGAGAGCAAGGAAGGGGCCAAGAGGTAGAGAAAAAAAAAGAAACTGTGAGAAAAAGAAAGATGAAAAAGAGTGAGAGAGTGGCTGAGAGAGAGAACAGAAAGAAAGAGAGGGCATGGGAAAGAGAAAAAGAGAGAGAGACATAAAGGGAGAGAGAGAGAGAGAGAGAGAGAGAGAGGATGTTATACCCAAACTTGGCTGATTGGAAAGTGCTTGGGGCAACAGCACTTTGTTTAAATCCACACACACACACACACACACACACGCACACACACTCACACACACACACACACACACACACTCACACACACACACCCTTACGCAGAGTGTGGGAACCCGTCTGTTCCCAGATGATTGTACCTGTCTGCAGCCCCCCGGGGTGACCCACCGACAGGCTCAGACAGGACAGGGCGCAGTGACCACTTAGGTTACATCACTGTACCGACTTGACCTCCACACACACACACACACACACACACTCTAGCCTGTCTCCAGACAGTGCCACTGATCCAATAAGGAAACCTGTGATCAGTCATTAGGTCATCCTGTCATGTGACCAGGGGTGTCTAAACTTTTGCATATGGCTTTATTTATATGGAGATCATCTATCATTTCTAATATCACAAAAATCTACACATTTACATTTAGTTTAGCTCCAACCACTCACTCTAAAGAAATTAACAGTGTTGCAGCCATCAACAAGCCATCAAACCATGCTGAACTGCTTGAATTTTTGAACTTTTTCCACAGCTGTATATGTAACCCAGGTCTTAAATGGGTCACAAAGACAGATAAATTAGATAACTGCAGAAAGTAAATAATGAATATATATTTTTATTATTTCTTTAATTATTCTGAAACAGTATAAATTAATTAATAGAAAAAAAGAAAACTCCCAAACAGTGTTTAAAATGAAAAGGAAATCGTTTTTATTTATTTTAGATAATAAATGAAATAAAACTTTTAGGCGCTAAACAGCAGCCAATCAGTTCTTCAGATGATCCAAGGTGCTAAACAGCAGCCAATCATAATAATCCTCTAAGAGACAGAGGCGGAGCCTGTTGGTTAGTGGACGTCAATCCCTGGCTGTTTTACCCAGAAAGTTCTGCGGGAGGAGAAGAGACAGGTCATGCAAGAAGTTCTCTGCTTAAAGTATTAAAAAAAAATACTAGAAAACGCTAGAATTCAGCATTGTGGTTAGTGAGTAAATCACTACCAAGCTGACCGCTGTTAGAGTTGAGGCTGCAGAGTGGAGAAAGGGGGAAAGGCTCACTTATTGTGCCTCGTGAAACTTTGCCAGTTACACGCTCCGGTAATCTCCAGGTGGAGGTAGAACCTGGTGTCCATGTGCCCTGGGGTGGTGTGTGAAAACCTTGGATAGGATTCGGTGAGTTTAGAGTATATTTAAACATGTTTTCTGACCAAATTGCCGAATAAATAGAGGAATAAAATAGCGCTAATTAGCCTAGCGGCTAACGCGTTTTGTTATGCTAAGCTAGCCCATTGAATCTAGCCTGTGATAAGCTAATGCTAAGCTAATTTAGCCTACGCTAAGCTAATGTGTTGAATTTAGCTTATTAAGCTTATGCTAAGCTAACCCTCGTGTATATATTTCAAGCCTGAGGCTATGCTAACGCTATTGGTTAAGGTGTGAGATGAGTTTATCCACTTATAAATGTAATTTTATGGAACGGTGGAGATTTATTAAGCTGTATTTTGGATGTTTAAGACCTGTTTTGAATGTAATACTGTTAAAAGTAATGTTTTTTACTGAGTTCGGTTATGTAAGTGTATTTAAAAAAAAAAAGTTAAGAGTTATGTGAAACTCAGACACTGTTTTATGTAAACAGGCCAGTTTTTTTTGTTGGGTGAAATGGATTGGAAATGGATCTTCCCGAACACTCCTCGTGTCGTTCAGCTGCACACGGCCGGTGCAGTGCGCGGTGCTAGGATGGCGAGTTAAGCCCGAGGACCCAAGTGACTTCATTACACCTCATTCACATTTTCAAACACTTGATAGTGAACATTAAAGAAAATTTGTGGACTTTAAGATTATTTGAGTAAAAAGGACACTTTTATTTTACTTTATTTTTTTTTGAAAGAAAGGACACTCTACAAAGATACTGAAAAGGGTTAAATTTTAATTGGTTGGATTACTGTTATTTGATTTTGATAATTTCTAAGTGGTTTTGATATTCATTTATTGTTTTTGCTACAGAGAATTGTTATTTTTTTATTTCTGGTTGTTTGTTAAAGGGTATACTATTGGTGTAAAATAACCTAGAGGTTTAATTGGATAACAGTAATTATAATAATACTTACCTTTAATCAATAATCCATTAGACCTAGAAGAAAGAAATAATTAATTAGTTATAAAATACCTATAAATAGATTAAAATAATAAAATAATACTTACCTTAAACTGCATAAATACCTCTAAAATAGAGAACACAGGTGATTAGAGAAATAATAGTAATTAATATAATATTAAATATACAAATACTGAAATACAAAGGGTATACTTACCATTTTCATTGTTGACCAAGGTTATTGAAGGGTGAATTCTTTTGGAAACTGAGTAACTGAATTGTTTTTTATTTATTTATTTACAGAATTTATTTTGTTACATTGTTTTATTTACCTACTGGCATTGATTGACATTTTAATACACTTTATTGCTGCACAAATTCTGGTCTCATTTCTTCCATGTGTATTGCTCCTAGAGCGAACCTAACTGGTCCTAGAACTATCCTAATTATTTTATCAAGTAACACTCATTGTAGTGGTTGTGTAATTGGGTCTATATATCTGTGGTGCTACAGAACTTGGCGAGCCAGCCAGGAGCAATAAAACTGGAAGCAGTGAGACCAAATAATTAGAACACACACCTAAAAACTATATAAATAAGCTAAACAAAATCTAGATCTAAAATAACACTCAAAGTGTATACTCACCATGGAAATTGTAGAACAGGAAGAAGTTAATGTTGCTAACTCAGTTCTTGTTAGTGGGTTAACTGAGACAGAAACAGATACAGAACTAACTGACTATTTAGAGCAGCATGGCTACATTGCAAGGGTACTGCGTATTGATAACCCCACGTCAGCCTTTCACAAAAATGCAATAGTGGAGTTTAAAAGTTCTTTAGCTCTCGGTACTCTCAAACCCTTACTGCCATATACTTACCATAGTTCAAGGCAAAAAGATGTCTCCTACAAGATAACTGCTTTGGCAAGCGTATACATGCCTTCAGCCACAAAAACTGATGCAAACTGGTTCCTAGCCGAATTCCAAAAGCTAGCAGCACAAAGCAGGAAGCCGTTAACAGAACTTCTACAAGAGCGACTCCTTCTGTGTCGTGAAACAATGACATGTCAAGAAGATAACCAAACTGGCCGAATCCAAGATAGTTCCAGTTCATGGGAGGCAGAACCTACAAATCAAGTGTCACCAACGAATGCTCAGAGCTTCCCAGCGATTAACTCAGAGAGACGATCTGAACATAATGTGGTGCTCACACCAGAGGAATTGAACCCACCTGCTATTCAACGCGTTGTTGTTGAACATGTTGTAAGGAGTGGAGAAACTGCAGCACATGCAAATGCCCCAGTAAGGCTTAGAGTCTTTTCAGGGAAGAAACCCCATCCTAATAATGAGGTTGACTATGAGACATGGAGAAACAACGTTGAACTACTGTTGCAAGACCCTGCAGTGTCAGACTTGTGTCGATCCAGAAGAGTTCTTGATAGTCTTTTGCCTCCAGCAGCTAATCTAGTAAAGCATCTGAGTCCACAGGCTACTCCAAGAGCTTATCTAGACCTACTTGACTCAGCTTTCGCCACTGTTGAAGACGGTGATGAGCTCTTCGCAAGATTTCTGAATACTCTACAGGATGCTGGTGAAAAGCCGTCCGAATACCTCCAAAGGCTCTACATTGTTTTAAGTAAAGTGATCAAACAAGGCAGTCTACCCACCAGTGAGGAGAACAGGCACCTGTTACGCCAGTTTTGTCGTGGATGTTGGGATAATGGGTTACTTGCTGACCTCCAGCTGGAGCAGAAGAAGAATAACCCACCCTCATTTTCTGAGCTATTGTTCCATCTGCGTATGGAAGAAGATAAGCACATTGCCAAAGAGATGAGAATGAAAAAGCATCTTGGTAATGCAAAGTTTCGTGCCAGCTCCCATGCTGTCAGGGCTGAGACTTATGTTAGCCAAGAAGAAGAAACCCTTAGTGCTGAGGTTGACAGCCTAAGAAAACAAGTCAAAGACTTGCAAGGGCAACTTAAAGTGTCAAAGCCAAAGCCAAAATGCCCTGAGTACTCAGAAGGTGCTATTTTAGAGCTGAGACAACAAGTAGCCCACCTGCAGAGTCAAGTTGCCAACATGATGGTTCCAGAGCCACAGAAACCCATTGCAGTGCTGTCTGAAATGAGAAACAAGAAAAGAGACAGAACAGTGACACAAGAAACACAGACCAGTGCTACCAAAGAGTCCAGTCAAAGGCCGAGACCATGGTACTGTTTCTGCTGTGGAGAAGACGGACATACTGCTGTATCCTGTCCAGCTGATCCCAACCCTTCCTTAGTGGCTGCTAAAAAGAAGCAGTTAATTGAGAAGCAGCATGCTTGGGACCGTGAACACAATACAGTGAACCAGACAATCTCACAGAGAACTAAGAACCCTAATGTTACCAGGGCCAGTGTAAACAACCAAACTACTCAGACCAAAACATATGGTAACCTACCCAGAGGTCTAGTAGGGACCAAGTGTATTTCTGAAGTGGTCATCGATGGACAGAAATACAACTGCTTGCTTGACACAGGGTCACAGGTGACAACTGTTTCCAAATCATTTCATGAGACACATCAACCAACCCTGAGCTGTAAACCTATTGGTGATCTACTAGAAGTAGAAGCAGCTAATGGACAGCCCGTTCCATATTCAGGTTATGTAGAATTGAACATCACTTTTCCAAAAGAGTTTCTAGGTACAGCTGTGGAAATTCCTACCTTAGCATTAGTTGTTGCAGACATCAGCGAAGCAGCACGACCCACCTTGCTGATAGGAACCAATACTTTGGATGTCCTGTATGAGAAACATTTTGAGAAGAATCAGTTGAAACATCAGTCACCACATCATGGCTATAAAATGGTCCTGAAAACACTAGAAATGAGACATAAGCAAACTGAAAACTGCACAGTAGGCACGGTAAGGCTTCATAGTAATGCACCCAAAATCATTCCAGCAGGCCAGTGTTCTATTTTAGAAGGATCCGTGAACCACAGAGGTGCTGACCGATGGGTTGTTCTGGAGTCACCCTCAACAGCTTCTCTTCCTGGTGGTCTCATTGTGACCAACAGCCTGATTACTCTACCTGACAAGTTTCACGCTAAGCTGCCTGTGGTACTGAGGAACGAGACAGACCATGATATTACCCTAACTCCTAATCGAGTCCTTGCTGAATTGCATGCACTGCAACAAATCCTGCCCAGTGATGCATTGAATAAAAACTCCATTGACACCTCACCTATGACAGCTTCTGTCATAGATGCAAGTATCAAGTTTGACTTTGCTGATTCACCTGTCCCAGCTGAGTGGAGAGAAAGGATAGAGTGCAAACTGAGAGCTATGCCTGAAGTCTTTGCTCACCATGACCTGGACTTTGGACACACAAACCAAGTGAAACATCGCATCAAGTTGTCTGATGAAACTCCTTTCAAACAGCGAGCTAGACCAATACATCCTCAGGACTTTGATGCAGTAAAAAGACATCTAGAAGAGTTGTTAGAGTCTGGAGTAATCAGAGAGTCTGAATCCTCCTTTTCATCCCCTATTGTTGTAGTCAGGAAGAAGAACGGTGAAGTAAGACTCTGTGTAGATTACCGGAAACTCAATCTGCAAACTGTGAAAGATGCATATGCCCTACCTCATTTGGAGGAAACCTTTTCTGTGCTGACAGGATCCAAATGGTTCTCAGTTCTTGATCTGAAGTCAGGGTATTATCAGATTGAGCTAGAAGAAGCAGATAAACATAAAACAGCTTTTGTGTGCCCACTTGGATTCTGGGAATGGAATCGTATGCCGCAGGGGATCACTAACGCCCCAAGTACATTTCAAAGACTCATGGAGAAGTGTATGTCAGACCTCAACCTCCGAGAAGTCATTGTCTTTCTGGACGACCTCATTATCTTCTCAGAAACCTTAGAAGAGCATGAGGAGCGCCTTTTCAAAGTCCTCCAACAACTCAAGGAGTATGGTCTCAAACTATCCCCTGAGAAATGTAAATTTTTCCAGAAGTCCGTCCGATACCTTGGACACATTGTATCCAGTGATGGAGTGAAAACTGACCCAGAGAAAATTGCAGTCCTGAAGAACTGGCCGAGTCCCAAGAACCTCAAAGAACTCCGTTCCTTTTTAGGATTTGCAGGGTACTATCGAAGGTTCATCAGAGACTTCTCGAAGATAGTCAAACCGCTGAATGAGCTAACTGCTGGATATGCTCCTAAGAGGAAAGGATGCAAGCTGACCAAAAGTCAGAACCAGTACTACAAGCCAAAAGAACTGTTTGGAGACCGCTGGACGGAAAACTGTCAGGAAGCTTTTGACACTGTCATCGCTAAACTCACTTCAGCCCCTGTCCTGGGATTTGCCAACCCCAGTCTGCCATACATCTTGCACACCGACGCCAGCACCATTGGCCTTGGAGCTGCCTTATACCAGGAGCAGGACGGGCATCAACGTGTAATAGCATATGCCAGTCGTGGTCTTTCAAAAAGTGAAGCGCGATACCCAGCGCATAAGCTTGAATTCTTGGCCCTCAAGTGGGCTGTAACAGACAAATTTTCTGACTATCTATATGGCAATTCGTTCACAGTGATAACTGACAGCAATCCTCTGACGTACATCCTCACTTCAGCGAAGTTGGATGCTGCAAGCTACAGGTGGTTGTCAGCATTGTCCACATTTTCCTTTAAGTTGCAATATAGACCTGGAAAACATAACCTCGATGCAGATGCCCTCTCACGACATCCCATGAATACTAAAATTGATGACCCTTCTTCTCAGAAAGAACAAGACCGAATTAGACAGTTTACGCTGCAACACTTACCAGAGCTTACCACTAATGCAGAAGTGAGCACCGAAGTGGTCCAGGCAATCTGCGAAGCTCGGTTAGTATGCCAGCCATCCTTGAGTGCATCAGAAGTCGAACCCATTCCCTTAGTCGGATCCCTGTCTACTCATCCTGATTCTTTACCTGATGCTTTTGTGTTGGGCGAACACTTTGAAGGGTTTCCAGTCATCCCAATGATAACTGAAGTTGAGTTACAACAGAAACAGAGGTCAGACCCTGTTATCAGAGAAGTAATCTCATCTTTTGAAAGGGGAGAGGTGCCAACCCCATCTGCAAGAAGGGAGATGCCAAAACTTTCTCTGATGTGCCGAGAGTGGAATCGGTTACAAATGAAGGACGGAATTTTGTACAGAAGAAGACAACTAGGACAAGATGTCAATTTCCAGCTAGTTCTACCAGAAGAACTAAGAGAGATGGTAATGAAGAGCCTCCATGATGACATGGGCCACCTAGGGTTGGAGCGTACCCTAGATCTTTTAAGAGCACGCTTTTATTGGCCCCAAATGGCATCAGATGTGGAGAGGAAGCTAAAGACATGCAGTCGCTGTGTACTCAGGAAAGCACCAGCTGAAAGAGCCGCACCATTAGTTAACATCAAAGCAACAAGACCCCTAGAATTGGTGTGTATGGACTTCCTGTCATTAGAACCAGATCGCAGCAACACCAAAGACATCCTGGTGATCACAGATTATTTCACCAAATATGCTGTGGCAATACCTACTCCCAATCAGAAGGCCAGGACTGTGGCGAAGTGCTTATGGGAGAACTTCATAATCCATTATGGTGTTCCTGAAAAGCTGCACAGTGACCAAGGTCCTGACTTTGAGTCCAAAACGATCAAGGAGCTGTGTGAAGTCATGGGAATTCATAAAGTAAGGACTACACCATATCATCCACGTGGTAATCCGGTGGAACGATTCAATCGGACACTACTGAGCATGATTGGGACTTTGCAAGAGAAAGAGAAGTCGTGTTGGCGAGATTTTGTTAAGCCATTAGTACATGCTTATAACTGTACGAAGCATGACAGTACAGGGTTTACCCCTTACGAGCTAATGTTCGGAAGGAAACCAAGACTGCCAATTGACCTCGCTTTCAACATCTCTGTGAACAAGCAACATGAGAAGACTCACTCTCAGTATGTGAGCCATCTGAGAACTCAACTGGAAGAGAGCTATAGATTGGCTACCGAGAATGCTGCAAAATCTGCTGAAAGAAACAAGGCACGATTTGACAAAAGAGTCACTGAATCAACCCTAGAGAAGGGTGATCGTGTGTTAGTGAGGAATGTGAAACTGAGGGGAAAACATAAATTGTCAGATAAATGGGAATCTGTTGTGTATGTTGTTGTGGGCAGAGCAGGAGAACTCCCAGTGTACACAGTAAAGCCTGAGAACAAGGCTGGGCCCCTACGTACATTGCACAGAGATTTGCTCCGACCGTGCAACTTCCTATCACCAGAAGAAGCTGACCTTCCTATTTCTAAGGTTAGGAGACCAAGAACAAGACAGATGTCACCCAAAGAGAATTCAGAAGAGTCTGATTCTAACTCTGATTCTGATGACTACCCAATCTACTATTCTTCAGTTCCCTTAAGGCTTGAACCTGTTGAAATTGTTCAGATCCATGAGGATGAAAGAATACCAGTTGACTCTAACTTCAGAATCCAGCTTGAACCAGCTGTAAAGAACCCGTCTGCTGAACCTGAGATTCCTGAAAGAGAAAACTTACCTGAGAAGATCCCTGTAAAAGAAAACCTACCTGAAAGATTAGCAGAAAATGAATACTTACCTACAGACCATGTCGACGATCCAGCTCTAAATTCTGAAATGCTGCATTCTGCTACACCTGCTGAAGAGGTACCAGAAAATGCAGAACACCTACAGCCTTCCACAGAGGAATCTGAGGATGAAGAAACTCCAGCATCAGTGAGACGCTCCACAAGACACAGAGAAAAAGCCAAGAGACTAACCTATCCAGAGCTAGGCAATCCTCTGATATCCATTGTCCAGTCCCTATTCCAAGGTATGACTACAGCCCTCACTCAGTCTCTTATAGAAGCTGCCTCTATGGAATATGCCAATCCTGCTGTGAGACATCCCACTAGTCCAATGCACAGGGATGTGCATGCAGTTAAAGACGGGAGGGTGTAACCCAGGTCTTAAATGGGTCACAAAGACAGATAAATTAGATAACTGCAGAAAGTAAATAATGAATATATATTTTTATTATTTCTTTAATTATTCTGAAACAGTATAAATTAATTAATAGAAAAAAAGAAAACTCCCAAACAGTGTTTAAAATGAAAAGGAAATCGTTTTTATTTATTTTAGATAATAAATGAAATAAAACTTTTAGGCGCTAAACAGCAGCCAATCAGTTCTTCAGATGATCCAAGGTGCTAAACAGCAGCCAATCATAATAATCCTCTAAGAGACAGAGGCGGAGCCTGTTGGTTAGTGGACGTCAATCCCTGGCTGTTTTACCCAGAAAGTTCTGCGGGAGGAGAAGAGACAGGTCATGCAAGAAGTTCTCTGCTTAAAGTATTAAAAAAAAATACTAGAAAACGCTAGAATTCAGCATTGTGGTTAGTGAGTAAATCACTACCAAGCTGACCGCTGTTAGAGTTGAGGCTGCAGAGTGGAGAAAGGGGGAAAGGCTCACTTATTGTGCCTCGTGAAACTTTGCCAGTTACACGCTCCGGTAATCTCCAGGTGGAGGTAGAACCTGGTGTCCATGTGCCCTGGGGTGGTGTGTGAAAACCTTGGATAGGATTCGGTGAGTTTAGAGTATATTTAAACATGTTTTCTGACCAAATTGCCGAATAAATAGAGGAATAAAATAGCGCTAATTAGCCTAGCGGCTAACGCGTTTTGTTATGCTAAGCTAGCCCATTGAATCTAGCCTGTGATAAGCTAATGCTAAGCTAATTTAGCCTACGCTAAGCTAATGTGTTGAATTTAGCTTATTAAGCTTATGCTAAGCTAACCCTCGTGTATATATTTCAAGCCTGAGGCTATGCTAACGCTATTGGTTAAGGTGTGAGATGAGTTTATCCACTTATAAATGTAATTTTATGGAACGGTGGAGATTTATTAAGCTGTATTTTGGATGTTTAAGACCTGTTTTGAATGTAATACTGTTAAAAGTAATGTTTTTTACTGAGTTCGGTTATGTAAGTGTATTTAAAAAAAAAAAGTTAAGAGTTATGTGAAACTCAGACACTGTTTTATGTAAACAGGCCAGTTTTTTTTGTTGGGTGAAATGGATTGGAAATGGATCTTCCCGAACACTCCTCGTGTCGTTCAGCTGCACACGGCCGGTGCAGTGCGCGGTGCTAGGATGGCGAGTTAAGCCCGAGGACCCAAGTGACTTCATTACACCTCATTCACATTTTCAAACACTTGATAGTGAACATTAAAGAAAATTTGTGGACTTTAAGATTATTTGAGTAAAAAGGACACTTTTATTTTACTTTATTTTTTTTTGAAAGAAAGGACACTCTACAAAGATACTGAAAAGGGTTAAATTTTAATTGGTTGGATTACTGTTATTTGATTTTGATAATTTCTAAGTGGTTTTGATATTCATTTATTGTTTTTGCTACAGAGAATTGTTATTTTTTTATTTCTGGTTGTTTGTTAAAGGGTATACTATTGGTGTAAAATAACCTAGAGGTTTAATTGGATAACAGTAATTATAATAATACTTACCTTTAATCAATAATCCATTAGACCTAGAAGAAAGAAATAATTAATTAGTTATAAAATACCTATAAATAGATTAAAATAATAAAATAATACTTACCTTAAACTGCATAAATACCTCTAAAATAGAGAACACAGGTGATTAGAGAAATAATAGTAATTAATATAATATTAAATATACAAATACTGAAATACAAAGGGTATACTTACCATTTTCATTGTTGACCAAGGTTATTGAAGGGTGAATTCTTTTGGAAACTGAGTAACTGAATTGTTTTTTATTTATTTATTTACAGAATTTATTTTGTTACATTGTTTTATTTACCTACTGGCATTGATTGACATTTTAATACACTTTATTGCTGCACAAATTCTGGTCTCATTTCTTCCATGTGTATTGCTCCTAGAGCGAACCTAACTGGTCCTAGAACTATCCTAATTATTTTATCAAGTAACACTCATTGTAGTGGTTGTGTAATTGGGTCTATATATCTGTGGTGCTACAGAACTTGGCGAGCCAGCCAGGAGCAATAAAACTGGAAGCAGTGAGACCAAATAATTAGAACACACACCTAAAAACTATATAAATAAGCTAAACAAAATCTAGATCTAAAATAGCACTCAAAGTGTATACTCACCATGGAAATTGTAGAACAGGAAGAAGTTAATGTTGCTAACTCAGTTCTTGTTAGTGGGTTAACTGAGACAGAAACAGATACAGAACTAACTGACTATTTAGAGCAGCATGGCTACATTGCAAGGGTACTGCGTATTGATAACCCCACGTCAGCCTTTCACAAAAATGCAATAGTGGAGTTTAAAAGTTCTTTAGCTCTCGGTACTCTCAAACCCTTACTGCCATATACTTACCATAGTTCAAGGCAAAAAGATGTCTCCTACAAGATAACTGCTTTGGCAAGCGTATACATGCCTTCAGCCACAAAAACTGATGCAAACTGGTTCCTAGCCGAATTCCAAAAGCTAGCAGCACAAAGCAGGAAGCCGTTAACAGAACTTCTACAAGAGCGACTCCTTCTGTGTCGTGAAACAATGACATGTCAAGAAGATAACCAAACTGGCCGAATCCAAGATAGTTCCAGTTCATGGGAGGCAGAACCTACAAATCAAGTGTCACCAACGAATGCTCAGAGCTTCCCAGCGATTAACTCAGAGAGACGATCTGAACATAATGTGGTGCTCACACCAGAGGAATTGAACCCACCTGCTATTCAACGCGTTGTTGTTGAACATGTTGTAAGGAGTGGAGAAACTGCAGCACATGCAAATGCCCCAGTAAGGCTTAGAGTCTTTTCAGGGAAGAAACCCCATCCTAATAATGAGGTTGACTATGAGACATGGAGAAACAACGTTGAACTACTGTTGCAAGACCCTGCAGTGTCAGACTTGTGTCGATCCAGAAGAGTTCTTGATAGTCTTTTGCCTCCAGCAGCTAATCTAGTAAAGCATCTGAGTCCACAGGCTACTCCAAGAGCTTATCTAGACCTACTTGACTCAGCTTTCGCCACTGTTGAAGACGGTGATGAGCTCTTCGCAAGATTTCTGAATACTCTACAGGATGCTGGTGAAAAGCCGTCCGAATACCTCCAAAGGCTCTACATTGTTTTAAGTAAAGTGATCAAACAAGGCAGTCTACCCACCAGTGAGGAGAACAGGCACCTGTTACGCCAGTTTTGTCGTGGATGTTGGGATAATGGGTTACTTGCTGACCTCCAGCTGGAGCAGAAGAAGAATAACCCACCCTCATTTTCTGAGCTATTGTTCCATCTGCGTATGGAAGAAGATAAGCACATTGCCAAAGAGATGAGAATGAAAAAGCATCTTGGTAATGCAAAGTTTCGTGCCAGCTCCCATGCTGTCAGGGCTGAGACTTATGTTAGCCAAGAAGAAGAAACCCTTAGTGCTGAGGTTGACAGCCTAAGAAAACAAGTCAAAGACTTGCAAGGGCAACTTAAAGTGTCAAAGCCAAAGCCAAAATGCCCTGAGTACTCAGAAGGTGCTATTTTAGAGCTGAGACAACAAGTAGCCCACCTGCAGAGTCAAGTTGCCAACATGATGGTTCCAGAGCCACAGAAACCCATTGCAGTGCTGTCTGAAATGAGAAACAAGAAAAGAGACAGAACAGTGACACAAGAAACACAGACCAGTGCTACCAAAGAGTCCAGTCAAAGGCCGAGACCATGGTACTGTTTCTGCTGTGGAGAAGACGGACATACTGCTGTATCCTGTCCAGCTGATCCCAACCCTTCCTTAGTGGCTGCTAAAAAGAAGCAGTTAATTGAGAAGCAGCATGCTTGGGACCGTGAACACAATACAGTGAACCAGACAATCTCACAGAGAACTAAGAACCCTAATGTTACCAGGGCCAGTGTAAACAACCAAACTACTCAGACCAAAACATATGGTAACCTACCCAGAGGTCTAGTAGGGACCAAGTGTATTTCTGAAGTGGTCATCGATGGACAGAAATACAACTGCTTGCTTGACACAGGGTCACAGGTGACAACTGTTTCCAAATCATTTCATGAGACACATCAACCAACCCTGAGCTGTAAACCTATTGGTGATCTACTAGAAGTAGAAGCAGCTAATGGACAGCCCGTTCCATATTCAGGTTATGTAGAATTGAACATCACTTTTCCAAAAGAGTTTCTAGGTACAGCTGTGGAAATTCCTACCTTAGCATTAGTTGTTGCAGACATCAGCGAAGCAGCACGACCCACCTTGCTGATAGGAACCAATACTTTGGATGTCCTGTATGAGAAACATTTTGAGAAGAATCAGTTGAAACATCAGTCACCACATCATGGCTATAAAATGGTCCTGAAAACACTAGAAATGAGACATAAGCAAACTGAAAACTGCACAGTAGGCACGGTAAGGCTTCATAGTAATGCACCCAAAATCATTCCAGCAGGCCAGTGTTCTATTTTAGAAGGATCCGTGAACCACAGAGGTGCTGACCGATGGGTTGTTCTGGAGTCACCCTCAACAGCTTCTCTTCCTGGTGGTCTCATTGTGACCAACAGCCTGATTACTCTACCTGACAAGTTTCACGCTAAGCTGCCTGTGGTACTGAGGAACGAGACAGACCATGATATTACCCTAACTCCTAATCGAGTCCTTGCTGAATTGCATGCACTGCAACAAATCCTGCCCAGTGATGCATTGAATAAAAACTCCATTGACACCTCACCTATGACAGCTTCTGTCATAGATGCAAGTATCAAGTTTGACTTTGCTGATTCACCTGTCCCAGCTGAGTGGAGAGAAAGGATAGAGTGCAAACTGAGAGCTATGCCTGAAGTCTTTGCTCACCATGACCTGGACTTTGGACACACAAACCAAGTGAAACATCGCATCAAGTTGTCTGATGAAACTCCTTTCAAACAGCGAGCTAGACCAATACATCCTCAGGACTTTGATGCAGTAAAAAGACATCTAGAAGAGTTGTTAGAGTCTGGAGTAATCAGAGAGTCTGAATCCTCCTTTTCATCCCCTATTGTTGTAGTCAGGAAGAAGAACGGTGAAGTAAGACTCTGTGTAGATTACCGGAAACTCAATCTGCAAACTGTGAAAGATGCATATGCCCTACCTCATTTGGAGGAAACCTTTTCTGTGCTGACAGGATCCAAATGGTTCTCAGTTCTTGATCTGAAGTCAGGGTATTATCAGATTGAGCTAGAAGAAGCAGATAAACATAAAACAGCTTTTGTGTGCCCACTTGGATTCTGGGAATGGAATCGTATGCCGCAGGGGATCACTAACGCCCCAAGTACATTTCAAAGACTCATGGAGAAGTGTATGTCAGACCTCAACCTCCGAGAAGTCATTGTCTTTCTGGACGACCTCATTATCTTCTCAGAAACCTTAGAAGAGCATGAGGAGCGCCTTTTCAAAGTCCTCCAACAACTCAAGGAGTATGGTCTCAAACTATCCCCTGAGAAATGTAAATTTTTCCAGAAGTCCGTCCGATACCTTGGACACATTGTATCCAGTGATGGAGTGAAAACTGACCCAGAGAAAATTGCAGTCCTGAAGAACTGGCCGAGTCCCAAGAACCTCAAAGAACTCCGTTCCTTTTTAGGATTTGCAGGGTACTATCGAAGGTTCATCAGAGACTTCTCGAAGATAGTCAAACCGCTGAATGAGCTAACTGCTGGATATGCTCCTAAGAGGAAAGGATGCAAGCTGACCAAAAGTCAGAACCAGTACTACAAGCCAAAAGAACTGTTTGGAGACCGCTGGACGGAAAACTGTCAGGAAGCTTTTGACACTGTCATCGCTAAACTCACTTCAGCCCCTGTCCTGGGATTTGCCAACCCCAGTCTGCCATACATCTTGCACACCGACGCCAGCACCATTGGCCTTGGAGCTGCCTTATACCAGGAGCAGGACGGGCATCAACGTGTAATAGCATATGCCAGTCGTGGTCTTTCAAAAAGTGAAGCGCGATACCCAGCGCATAAGCTTGAATTCTTGGCCCTCAAGTGGGCTGTAACAGACAAATTTTCTGACTATCTATATGGCAATTCGTTCACAGTGATAACTGACAGCAATCCTCTGACGTACATCCTCACTTCAGCGAAGTTGGATGCTGCAAGCTACAGGTGGTTGTCAGCATTGTCCACATTTTCCTTTAAGTTGCAATATAGACCTGGAAAACATAACCTCGATGCAGATGCCCTCTCACGACATCCCATGAATACTAAAATTGATGACCCTTCTTCTCAGAAAGAACAAGACCGAATTAGACAGTTTACGCTGCAACACTTACCAGAGCTTACCACTAATGCAGAAGTGAGCACCGAAGTGGTCCAGGCAATCTGCGAAGCTCGGTTAGTATGCCAGCCATCCTTGAGTGCATCAGAAGTCGAACCCATTCCCTTAGTCGGATCCCTGTCTACTCATCCTGATTCTTTACCTGATGCTTTTGTGTTGGGCGAACACTTTGAAGGGTTTCCAGTCATCCCAATGATAACTGAAGTTGAGTTACAACAGAAACAGAGGTCAGACCCTGTTATCAGAGAAGTAATCTCATCTTTTGAAAGGGGAGAGGTGCCAACCCCATCTGCAAGAAGGGAGATGCCAAAACTTTCTCTGATGTGCCGAGAGTGGAATCGGTTACAAATGAAGGACGGAATTTTGTACAGAAGAAGACAACTAGGACAAGATGTCAATTTCCAGCTAGTTCTACCAGAAGAACTAAGAGAGATGGTAATGAAGAGCCTCCATGATGACATGGGCCACCTAGGGTTGGAGCGTACCCTAGATCTTTTAAGAGCACGCTTTTATTGGCCCCAAATGGCATCAGATGTGGAGAGGAAGCTAAAGACATGCAGTCGCTGTGTACTCAGGAAAGCACCAGCTGAAAGAGCCGCACCATTAGTTAACATCAAAGCAACAAGACCCCTAGAATTGGTGTGTATGGACTTCCTGTCATTAGAACCAGATCGCAGCAACACCAAAGACATCCTGGTGATCACAGATTATTTCACCAAATATGCTGTGGCAATACCTACTCCCAATCAGAAGGCCAGGACTGTGGCGAAGTGCTTATGGGAGAACTTCATAATCCATTATGGTGTTCCTGAAAAGCTGCACAGTGACCAAGGTCCTGACTTTGAGTCCAAAACGATCAAGGAGCTGTGTGAAGTCATGGGAATTCATAAAGTAAGGACTACACCATATCATCCACGTGGTAATCCGGTGGAACGATTCAATCGGACACTACTGAGCATGATTGGGACTTTGCAAGAGAAAGAGAAGTCGTGTTGGCGAGATTTTGTTAAGCCATTAGTACATGCTTATAACTGTACGAAGCATGACAGTACAGGGTTTACCCCTTACGAGCTAATGTTCGGAAGGAAACCAAGACTGCCAATTGACCTCGCTTTCAACATCTCTGTGAACAAGCAACATGAGAAGACTCACTCTCAGTATGTGAGCCATCTGAGAACTCAACTGGAAGAGAGCTATAGATTGGCTACCGAGAATGCTGCAAAATCTGCTGAAAGAAACAAGGCACGATTTGACAAAAGAGTCACTGAATCAACCCTAGAGAAGGGTGATCGTGTGTTAGTGAGGAATGTGAAACTGAGGGGAAAACATAAATTGTCAGATAAATGGGAATCTGTTGTGTATGTTGTTGTGGGCAGAGCAGGAGAACTCCCAGTGTACACAGTAAAGCCTGAGAACAAGGCTGGGCCCCTACGTACATTGCACAGAGATTTGCTCCGACCGTGCAACTTCCTATCACCAGAAGAAGCTGACCTTCCTATTTCTAAGGTTAGGAGACCAAGAACAAGACAGATGTCACCCAAAGAGAATTCAGAAGAGTCTGATTCTAACTCTGATTCTGATGACTACCCAATCTACTATTCTTCAGTTCCCTTAAGGCTTGAACCTGTTGAAATTGTTCAGATCCATGAGGATGAAAGAATACCAGTTGACTCTAACTTCAGAATCCAGCTTGAACCAGCTGTAAAGAACCCGTCTGCTGAACCTGAGATTCCTGAAAGAGAAAACTTACCTGAGAAGATCCCTGTAAAAGAAAACCTACCTGAAAGATTAGCAGAAAATGAATACTTACCTACAGACCATGTCGACGATCCAGCTCTAAATTCTGAAATGCTGCATTCTGCTACACCTGCTGAAGAGGTACCAGAAAATGCAGAACACCTACAGCCTTCCACAGAGGAATCTGAGGATGAAGAAACTCCAGCATCAGTGAGACGCTCCACAAGACACAGAGAAAAAGCCAAGAGACTAACCTATCCAGAGCTAGGCAATCCTCTGATATCCATTGTCCAGTCCCTATTCCAAGGTATGACTACAGCCCTCACTCAGTCTCTTATAGAAGCTGCCTCTATGGAATATGCCAATCCTGCTGTGAGACATCCCACTAGTCCAATGCACAGGGATGTGCATGCAGTTAAAGACGGGAGGGTGTAACCCAGGTCTTAAATGGGTCACAAAGACAGATAAATTAGATAACTGCAGAAAGTAAATAATGAATATATATTTTTATTATTTCTTTAATTATTCTGAAACAGTATAAATTAATTAATAGAAAAAAAGAAAACTCCCAAACAGTGTTTAAAATGAAAAGGAAATCGTTTTTATTTATTTTAGATAATAAATGAAATAAAACTTTTAGGCGCTAAACAGCAGCCAATCAGTTCTTCAGATGATCCAAGGTGCTAAACAGCAGCCAATCATAATAATCCTCTAAGAGACAGAGGCGGAGCCTGTTGGTTAGTGGACGTCAATCCCTGGCTGTTTTACCCAGAAAGTTCTGCGGGAGGAGAAGAGACAGGTCATGCAAGAAGTTCTCTGCTTAAAGTATTAAAAAAAAATACTAGAAAACGCTAGAATTCAGCATTGTGGTTAGTGAGTAAATCACTACCAAGCTGACCGCTGTTAGAGTTGAGGCTGCAGAGTGGAGAAAGGGGGAAAGGCTCACTTATTGTGCCTCGTGAAACTTTGCCAGTTACACGCTCCGGTAATCTCCAGGTGGAGGTAGAACCTGGTGTCCATGTGCCCTGGGGTGGTGTGTGAAAACCTTGGATAGGATTCGGTGAGTTTAGAGTATATTTAAACATGTTTTCTGACCAAATTGCCGAATAAATAGAGGAATAAAATAGCGCTAATTAGCCTAGCGGCTAACGCGTTTTGTTATGCTAAGCTAGCCCATTGAATCTAGCCTGTGATAAGCTAATGCTAAGCTAATTTAGCCTACGCTAAGCTAATGTGTTGAATTTAGCTTATTAAGCTTATGCTAAGCTAACCCTCGTGTATATATTTCAAGCCTGAGGCTATGCTAACGCTATTGGTTAAGGTGTGAGATGAGTTTATCCACTTATAAATGTAATTTTATGGAACGGTGGAGATTTATTAAGCTGTATTTTGGATGTTTAAGACCTGTTTTGAATGTAATACTGTTAAAAGTAATGTTTTTTACTGAGTTCGGTTATGTAAGTGTATTTAAAAAAAAAAGTTAAGAGTTATGTGAAACTCAGACACTGTTTTATGTAAACAGGCCAGTTTTTTTTGTTGGGTGAAATGGATTGGAAATGGATCTTCCCGAACACTCCTCGTGTCGTTCAGCTGCACACGGCCGGTGCAGTGCGCGGTGCTAGGATGGCGAGTTAAGCCCGAGGACCCAAGTGACTTCATTACACCTCATTCACATTTTCAAACACTTGATAGTGAACATTAAAGAAAATTTGTGGACTTTAAGATTATTTGAGTAAAAAGGACACTTTTATTTTACTTTATTTTTTTTTGAAAGAAAGGACACTCTACAAAGATACTGAAAAGGGTTAAATTTTAATTGGTTGGATTACTGTTATTTGATTTTGATAATTTCTAAGTGGTTTTGATATTCATTTATTGTTTTTGCTACAGAGAATTGTTATTTTTTTATTTCTGGTTGTTTGTTAAAGGGTATACTATTGGTGTAAAATAACCTAGAGGTTTAATTGGATAACAGTAATTATAATAATACTTACCTTTAATCAATAATCCATTAGACCTAGAAGAAAGAAATAATTAATTAGTTATAAAATACCTATAAATAGATTAAAATAATAAAATAATACTTACCTTAAACTGCATAAATACCTCTAAAATAGAGAACACAGGTGATTAGAGAAATAATAGTAATTAATATAATATTAAATATACAAATACTGAAATACAAAGGGTATACTTACCATTTTCATTGTTGACCAAGGTTATTGAAGGGTGAATTCTTTTGGAAACTGAGTAACTGAATTGTTTTTTATTTATTTATTTACAGAATTTATTTTGTTACATTGTTTTATTTACCTACTGGCATTGATTGACATTTTAATACACTTTATTGCTGCACAAATTCTGGTCTCATTTCTTCCATGTGTATTGCTCCTAGAGCGAACCTAACTGGTCCTAGAACTATCCTAATTATTTTATCAAGTAACACTCATTGTAGTGGTTGTGTAATTGGGTCTATATATCTGTGGTGCTACAGAACTTGGCGAGCCAGCCAGGAGCAATAAAACTGGAAGCAGTGAGACCAAATAATTAGAACACACACCTAAAAACTATATAAATAAGCTAAACAAAATCTAGATCTAAAATAGCACTCAAAGTGTATACTCACCATGGAAATTGTAGAACAGGAAGAAGTTAATGTTGCTAACTCAGTTCTTGTTAGTGGGTTAACTGAGACAGAAACAGATACAGAACTAACTGACTATTTAGAGCAGCATGGCTACATTGCAAGGGTACTGCGTATTGATAACCCCACGTCAGCCTTTCACAAAAATGCAATAGTGGAGTTTAAAAGTTCTTTAGCTCTCGGTACTCTCAAACCCTTACTGCCATATACTTACCATAGTTCAAGGCAAAAAGATGTCTCCTACAAGATAACTGCTTTGGCAAGCGTATACATGCCTTCAGCCACAAAAACTGATGCAAACTGGTTCCTAGCCGAATTCCAAAAGCTAGCAGCACAAAGCAGGAAGCCGTTAACAGAACTTCTACAAGAGCGACTCCTTCTGTGTCGTGAAACAATGACATGTCAAGAAGATAACCAAACTGGCCGAATCCAAGATAGTTCCAGTTCATGGGAGGCAGAACCTACAAATCAAGTGTCACCAACGAATGCTCAGAGCTTCCCAGCGATTAACTCAGAGAGACGATCTGAACATAATGTGGTGCTCACACCAGAGGAATTGAACCCACCTGCTATTCAACGCGTTGTTGTTGAACATGTTGTAAGGAGTGGAGAAACTGCAGCACATGCAAATGCCCCAGTAAGGCTTAGAGTCTTTTCAGGGAAGAAACCCCATCCTAATAATGAGGTTGACTATGAGACATGGAGAAACAACGTTGAACTACTGTTGCAAGACCCTGCAGTGTCAGACTTGTGTCGATCCAGAAGAGTTCTTGATAGTCTTTTGCCTCCAGCAGCTAATCTAGTAAAGCATCTGAGTCCACAGGCTACTCCAAGAGCTTATCTAGACCTACTTGACTCAGCTTTCGCCACTGTTGAAGACGGTGATGAGCTCTTCGCAAGATTTCTGAATACTCTACAGGATGCTGGTGAAAAGCCGTCCGAATACCTCCAAAGGCTCTACATTGTTTTAAGTAAAGTGATCAAACAAGGCAGTCTACCCACCAGTGAGGAGAACAGGCACCTGTTACGCCAGTTTTGTCGTGGATGTTGGGATAATGGGTTACTTGCTGACCTCCAGCTGGAGCAGAAGAAGAATAACCCACCCTCATTTTCTGAGCTATTGTTCCATCTGCGTATGGAAGAAGATAAGCACATTGCCAAAGAGATGAGAATGAAAAAGCATCTTGGTAATGCAAAGTTTCGTGCCAGCTCCCATGCTGTCAGGGCTGAGACTTATGTTAGCCAAGAAGAAGAAACCCTTAGTGCTGAGGTTGACAGCCTAAGAAAACAAGTCAAAGACTTGCAAGGGCAACTTAAAGTGTCAAAGCCAAAGCCAAAATGCCCTGAGTACTCAGAAGGTGCTATTTTAGAGCTGAGACAACAAGTAGCCCACCTGCAGAGTCAAGTTGCCAACATGATGGTTCCAGAGCCACAGAAACCCATTGCAGTGCTGTCTGAAATGAGAAACAAGAAAAGAGACAGAACAGTGACACAAGAAACACAGACCAGTGCTACCAAAGAGTCCAGTCAAAGGCCGAGACCATGGTACTGTTTCTGCTGTGGAGAAGACGGACATACTGCTGTATCCTGTCCAGCTGATCCCAACCCTTCCTTAGTGGCTGCTAAAAAGAAGCAGTTAATTGAGAAGCAGCATGCTTGGGACCGTGAACACAATACAGTGAACCAGACAATCTCACAGAGAACTAAGAACCCTAATGTTACCAGGGCCAGTGTAAACAACCAAACTACTCAGACCAAAACATATGGTAACCTACCCAGAGGTCTAGTAGGGACCAAGTGTATTTCTGAAGTGGTCATCGATGGACAGAAATACAACTGCTTGCTTGACACAGGGTCACAGGTGACAACTGTTTCCAAATCATTTCATGAGACACATCAACCAACCCTGAGCTGTAAACCTATTGGTGATCTACTAGAAGTAGAAGCAGCTAATGGACAGCCCGTTCCATATTCAGGTTATGTAGAATTGAACATCACTTTTCCAAAAGAGTTTCTAGGTACAGCTGTGGAAATTCCTACCTTAGCATTAGTTGTTGCAGACATCAGCGAAGCAGCACGACCCACCTTGCTGATAGGAACCAATACTTTGGATGTCCTGTATGAGAAACATTTTGAGAAGAATCAGTTGAAACATCAGTCACCACATCATGGCTATAAAATGGTCCTGAAAACACTAGAAATGAGACATAAGCAAACTGAAAACTGCACAGTAGGCACGGTAAGGCTTCATAGTAATGCACCCAAAATCATTCCAGCAGGCCAGTGTTCTATTTTAGAAGGATCCGTGAACCACAGAGGTGCTGACCGATGGGTTGTTCTGGAGTCACCCTCAACAGCTTCTCTTCCTGGTGGTCTCATTGTGACCAACAGCCTGATTACTCTACCTGACAAGTTTCACGCTAAGCTGCCTGTGGTACTGAGGAACGAGACAGACCATGATATTACCCTAACTCCTAATCGAGTCCTTGCTGAATTGCATGCACTGCAACAAATCCTGCCCAGTGATGCATTGAATAAAAACTCCATTGACACCTCACCTATGACAGCTTCTGTCATAGATGCAAGTATCAAGTTTGACTTTGCTGATTCACCTGTCCCAGCTGAGTGGAGAGAAAGGATAGAGTGCAAACTGAGAGCTATGCCTGAAGTCTTTGCTCACCATGACCTGGACTTTGGACACACAAACCAAGTGAAACATCGCATCAAGTTGTCTGATGAAACTCCTTTCAAACAGCGAGCTAGACCAATACATCCTCAGGACTTTGATGCAGTAAAAAGACATCTAGAAGAGTTGTTAGAGTCTGGAGTAATCAGAGAGTCTGAATCCTCCTTTTCATCCCCTATTGTTGTAGTCAGGAAGAAGAACGGTGAAGTAAGACTCTGTGTAGATTACCGGAAACTCAATCTGCAAACTGTGAAAGATGCATATGCCCTACCTCATTTGGAGGAAACCTTTTCTGTGCTGACAGGATCCAAATGGTTCTCAGTTCTTGATCTGAAGTCAGGGTATTATCAGATTGAGCTAGAAGAAGCAGATAAACATAAAACAGCTTTTGTGTGCCCACTTGGATTCTGGGAATGGAATCGTATGCCGCAGGGGATCACTAACGCCCCAAGTACATTTCAAAGACTCATGGAGAAGTGTATGTCAGACCTCAACCTCCGAGAAGTCATTGTCTTTCTGGACGACCTCATTATCTTCTCAGAAACCTTAGAAGAGCATGAGGAGCGCCTTTTCAAAGTCCTCCAACAACTCAAGGAGTATGGTCTCAAACTATCCCCTGAGAAATGTAAATTTTTCCAGAAGTCCGTCCGATACCTTGGACACATTGTATCCAGTGATGGAGTGAAAACTGACCCAGAGAAAATTGCAGTCCTGAAGAACTGGCCGAGTCCCAAGAACCTCAAAGAACTCCGTTCCTTTTTAGGATTTGCAGGGTACTATCGAAGGTTCATCAGAGACTTCTCGAAGATAGTCAAACCGCTGAATGAGCTAACTGCTGGATATGCTCCTAAGAGGAAAGGATGCAAGCTGACCAAAAGTCAGAACCAGTACTACAAGCCAAAAGAACTGTTTGGAGACCGCTGGACGGAAAACTGTCAGGAAGCTTTTGACACTGTCATCGCTAAACTCACTTCAGCCCCTGTCCTGGGATTTGCCAACCCCAGTCTGCCATACATCTTGCACACCGACGCCAGCACCATTGGCCTTGGAGCTGCCTTATACCAGGAGCAGGACGGGCATCAACGTGTAATAGCATATGCCAGTCGTGGTCTTTCAAAAAGTGAAGCGCGATACCCAGCGCATAAGCTTGAATTCTTGGCCCTCAAGTGGGCTGTAACAGACAAATTTTCTGACTATCTATATGGCAATTCGTTCACAGTGATAACTGACAGCAATCCTCTGACGTACATCCTCACTTCAGCGAAGTTGGATGCTGCAAGCTACAGGTGGTTGTCAGCATTGTCCACATTTTCCTTTAAGTTGCAATATAGACCTGGAAAACATAACCTCGATGCAGATGCCCTCTCACGACATCCCATGAATACTAAAATTGATGACCCTTCTTCTCAGAAAGAACAAGACCGAATTAGACAGTTTACGCTGCAACACTTACCAGAGCTTACCACTAATGCAGAAGTGAGCACCGAAGTGGTCCAGGCAATCTGCGAAGCTCGGTTAGTATGCCAGCCATCCTTGAGTGCATCAGAAGTCGAACCCATTCCCTTAGTCGGATCCCTGTCTACTCATCCTGATTCTTTACCTGATGCTTTTGTGTTGGGCGAACACTTTGAAGGGTTTCCAGTCATCCCAATGATAACTGAAGTTGAGTTACAACAGAAACAGAGGTCAGACCCTGTTATCAGAGAAGTAATCTCATCTTTTGAAAGGGGAGAGGTGCCAACCCCATCTGCAAGAAGGGAGATGCCAAAACTTTCTCTGATGTGCCGAGAGTGGAATCGGTTACAAATGAAGGACGGAATTTTGTACAGAAGAAGACAACTAGGACAAGATGTCAATTTCCAGCTAGTTCTACCAGAAGAACTAAGAGAGATGGTAATGAAGAGCCTCCATGATGACATGGGCCACCTAGGGTTGGAGCGTACCCTAGATCTTTTAAGAGCACGCTTTTATTGGCCCCAAATGGCATCAGATGTGGAGAGGAAGCTAAAGACATGCAGTCGCTGTGTACTCAGGAAAGCACCAGCTGAAAGAGCCGCACCATTAGTTAACATCAAAGCAACAAGACCCCTAGAATTGGTGTGTATGGACTTCCTGTCATTAGAACCAGATCGCAGCAACACCAAAGACATCCTGGTGATCACAGATTATTTCACCAAATATGCTGTGGCAATACCTACTCCCAATCAGAAGGCCAGGACTGTGGCGAAGTGCTTATGGGAGAACTTCATAATCCATTATGGTGTTCCTGAAAAGCTGCACAGTGACCAAGGTCCTGACTTTGAGTCCAAAACGATCAAGGAGCTGTGTGAAGTCATGGGAATTCATAAAGTAAGGACTACACCATATCATCCACGTGGTAATCCGGTGGAACGATTCAATCGGACACTACTGAGCATGATTGGGACTTTGCAAGAGAAAGAGAAGTCGTGTTGGCGAGATTTTGTTAAGCCATTAGTACATGCTTATAACTGTACGAAGCATGACAGTACAGGGTTTACCCCTTACGAGCTAATGTTCGGAAGGAAACCAAGACTGCCAATTGACCTCGCTTTCAACATCTCTGTGAACAAGCAACATGAGAAGACTCACTCTCAGTATGTGAGCCATCTGAGAACTCAACTGGAAGAGAGCTATAGATTGGCTACCGAGAATGCTGCAAAATCTGCTGAAAGAAACAAGGCACGATTTGACAAAAGAGTCACTGAATCAACCCTAGAGAAGGGTGATCGTGTGTTAGTGAGGAATGTGAAACTGAGGGGAAAACATAAATTGTCAGATAAATGGGAATCTGTTGTGTATGTTGTTGTGGGCAGAGCAGGAGAACTCCCAGTGTACACAGTAAAGCCTGAGAACAAGGCTGGGCCCCTACGTACATTGCACAGAGATTTGCTCCGACCGTGCAACTTCCTATCACCAGAAGAAGCTGACCTTCCTATTTCTAAGGTTAGGAGACCAAGAACAAGACAGATGTCACCCAAAGAGAATTCAGAAGAGTCTGATTCTAACTCTGATTCTGATGACTACCCAATCTACTATTCTTCAGTTCCCTTAAGGCTTGAACCTGTTGAAATTGTTCAGATCCATGAGGATGAAAGAATACCAGTTGACTCTAACTTCAGAATCCAGCTTGAACCAGCTGTAAAGAACCCGTCTGCTGAACCTGAGATTCCTGAAAGAGAAAACTTACCTGAGAAGATCCCTGTAAAAGAAAACCTACCTGAAAGATTAGCAGAAAATGAATACTTACCTACAGACCATGTCGACGATCCAGCTCTAAATTCTGAAATGCTGCATTCTGCTACACCTGCTGAAGAGGTACCAGAAAATGCAGAACACCTACAGCCTTCCACAGAGGAATCTGAGGATGAAGAAACTCCAGCATCAGTGAGACGCTCCACAAGACACAGAGAAAAAGCCAAGAGACTAACCTATCCAGAGCTAGGCAATCCTCTGATATCCATTGTCCAGTCCCTATTCCAAGGTATGACTACAGCCCTCACTCAGTCTCTTATAGAAGCTGCCTCTATGGAATATGCCAATCCTGCTGTGAGACATCCCACTAGTCCAATGCACAGGGATGTGCATGCAGTTAAAGACGGGAGGGTGTAACCCAGGTCTTAAATGGGTCACAAAGACAGATAAATTAGATAACTGCAGAAAGTAAATAATGAATATATATTTTTATTATTTCTTTAATTATTCTGAAACAGTATAAATTAATTAATAGAAAAAAAGAAAACTCCCAAACAGTGTTTAAAATGAAAAGGAAATCGTTTTTATTTATTTTAGATAATAAATGAAATAAAACTTTTAGGCGCTAAACAGCAGCCAATCAGTTCTTCAGATGATCCAAGGTGCTAAACAGCAGCCAATCATAATAATCCTCTAAGAGACAGAGGCGGAGCCTGTTGGTTAGTGGACGTCAATCCCTGGCTGTTTTACCCAGAAAGTTCTGCGGGAGGAGAAGAGACAGGTCATGCAAGAAGTTCTCTGCTTAAAGTATTAAAAAAAAATACTAGAAAACGCTAGAATTCAGCATTGTGGTTAGTGAGTAAATCACTACCAAGCTGACCGCTGTTAGAGTTGAGGCTGCAGAGTGGAGAAAGGGGGAAAGGCTCACTTATTGTGCCTCGTGAAACTTTGCCAGTTACACGCTCCGGTAATCTCCAGGTGGAGGTAGAACCTGGTGTCCATGTGCCCTGGGGTGGTGTGTGAAAACCTTGGATAGGATTCGGTGAGTTTAGAGTATATTTAAACATGTTTTCTGACCAAATTGCCGAATAAATAGAGGAATAAAATAGCGCTAATTAGCCTAGCGGCTAACGCGTTTTGTTATGCTAAGCTAGCCCATTGAATCTAGCCTGTGATAAGCTAATGCTAAGCTAATTTAGCCTACGCTAAGCTAATGTGTTGAATTTAGCTTATTAAGCTTATGCTAAGCTAACCCTCGTGTATATATTTCAAGCCTGAGGCTATGCTAACGCTATTGGTTAAGGTGTGAGATGAGTTTATCCACTTATAAATGTAATTTTATGGAACGGTGGAGATTTATTAAGCTGTATTTTGGATGTTTAAGACCTGTTTTGAATGTAATACTGTTAAAAGTAATGTTTTTTACTGAGTTCGGTTATGTAAGTGTATTTAAAAAAAAAAAGTTAAGAGTTATGTGAAACTCAGACACTGTTTTATGTAAACAGGCCAGTTTTTTTTGTTGGGTGAAATGGATTGGAAATGGATCTTCCCGAACACTCCTCGTGTCGTTCAGCTGCACACGGCCGGTGCAGTGCGCGGTGCTAGGATGGCGAGTTAAGCCCGAGGACCCAAGTGACTTCATTACACCTCATTCACATTTTCAAACACTTGATAGTGAACATTAAAGAAAATTTGTGGACTTTAAGATTATTTGAGTAAAAAGGACACTTTTATTTTACTTTATTTTTTTTTGAAAGAAAGGACACTCTACAAAGATACTGAAAAGGGTTAAATTTTAATTGGTTGGATTACTGTTATTTGATTTTGATAATTTCTAAGTGGTTTTGATATTCATTTATTGTTTTTGCTACAGAGAATTGTTATTTTTTTATTTCTGGTTGTTTGTTAAAGGGTATACTATTGGTGTAAAATAACCTAGAGGTTTAATTGGATAACAGTAATTATAATAATACTTACCTTTAATCAATAATCCATTAGACCTAGAAGAAAGAAATAATTAATTAGTTATAAAATACCTATAAATAGATTAAAATAATAAAATAATACTTACCTTAAACTGCATAAATACCTCTAAAATAGAGAACACAGGTGATTAGAGAAATAATAGTAATTAATATAATATTAAATATACAAATACTGAAATACAAAGGGTATACTTACCATTTTCATTGTTGACCAAGGTTATTGAAGGGTGAATTCTTTTGGAAACTGAGTAACTGAATTGTTTTTTATTTATTTATTTACAGAATTTATTTTGTTACATTGTTTTATTTACCTACTGGCATTGATTGACATTTTAATACACTTTATTGCTGCACAAATTCTGGTCTCATTTCTTCCATGTGTATTGCTCCTAGAGCGAACCTAACTGGTCCTAGAACTATCCTAATTATTTTATCAAGTAACACTCATTGTAGTGGTTGTGTAATTGGGTCTATATATCTGTGGTGCTACATATATGTAAATGATCTCTGTTCTGCTGTGGTGAATTCTTGTGATATAAGAAAAGCAATGAATTTAAAGCCTAGTTTTCAAGCCTAGTTTTTATGCATTTTTTCAAGCCTAGCTTCTATGTATAGATCTTGGTGGGTGGTTACTCAGGTGTTGTAGGTGGGCGACTGTCTGGAATTTCTCTCTTTTCAGACAGAATAAATAGAGTCATCTCACCTGAGCTTATTCCCACACTGAATCATCATTACCATCACCATCATCACCATCATCATCATCAGTATAAAGAAGGATTTGCGAGAAATGATTCAGTATCTACTGTAAATTACTTAGTAACTACTATAAATGATTCAGTATTCACCATTCCATAACTATTATAATTGAGTATTTTTAATAAAGATTCAGGGTCCAGAAGCTACCAAAAATGATTCAGTATCTACAGTAATTATTCATTTTATAATATAAATGATTCAGTATCACAGATCATTCAATTTCTTCCAAAAGGATTCAGTATCTACCATATATGATTTAATAACTATGATAAAAGACTCAGAATTTACCACAAATTATTCCATTTCTACCACAAAATATTTGGTAACTACCATACATGATTCAGTAACTGCTTTAAATTATTCCTTATTTACTATAAATGATTCAATAACTACCATAAATGATTCATTGTATAATAAACATGATTAAATATTTAGTATTAAGTATTCAGTAACTACTATAAGTGATTCAGGTTCTGCCACAAATGAATCAGTAATTACTATAAGTGATTCAGTAACTACTACTAATGATTCAGAATCTACCACAAATGATTCCGTTTTACCCCAAATGATTCTGTAACTACTAAATATGATTCAGTATCTACTCTAAATAATTACGTATCTACTGCTATACATTATTCCTTGTCTACTATAAATTATTCATTGTACAATATAAAATGTCAGTTTTTGCTACTAAGTTTTCAGTAAATATAAAAAAATCAGTATCTACCATAAATGTTTCCAATTCTACCCCAAAATATTATCTTACTACATATGATTCAGAATCAATAATAAATGATTAATAAACTACTATACATTACTCCTTATCTAATAAAATAATTCAGTAACTACTATAAATAATTAATTGTATAATAAACATGATTAAGTATTTACTATTAAGTATTCAGTAACTGCTATAAATGATTCAGTTTCTACCACAAATGATTCAGTAACTGCTATAAATGCTTTAGTATCTACCACATATGATTCAGTTTCTACACCAATTTATTCTGTAACTACTCTATATGAATTAGTATCTATAATAAATTATTCTATAACTACTATATATTATTCCATATTTACCTACTATTAATGATTCGATATCTACAGTAATGATTCCTTATTTATTATAAATGATTGAGCATCTACTATAAATGCTTCCATTTTCTATCATTTCTACCACAAAGGATCTGATAAAGATTCGGTAACTACCATATATGCTTTAGTACATATATGATTCATAATCTATAGTAAATGATTCAGTAACTAGTGTAAATAATTCATTGTACATGATTTACTACTACGTGGTAATTAACTACAATAAATTATTAAATATCTGCCACAAATAATTCCAATTCTACCCCAAATGATTCTGTAACTACTATAAATGATTCAGTATTTATTATAAATGATTCCTTATCTACTTCACTTTAAATGATTCGTTATCTATTTTGAATGATTCAGTATGTACTACAAATTACTTCATATCTACCTTAGTTGATTATCTATGATAACTTAATTGTTTGTGTGTGTGCATGCATATGAATGTGTGTGTGTGTGTGTAATGAATTATATTGTTTATTTTTATGTTACAGGAATGTACATGAGCTAATCCTCTTCACATGCCACACCTGGCAGCTGTAGGAGAGGCTCAGAGATTGAGTGTGTGTGTGTGTGTGTGTGTGTGTGTGTTAGAGACACACCTCATCCTGGAGGCTGCAGTTCACGGCGAGTGTGTGTGTGTGTGTGATGTTTTGCCAGTGGACTGTCAGTCAGACAGTGTGATGAGGGGTGCCTCTACTGATTCATCAGTCTGGTGATAATCCCTGTCAGTCAGAGCTGAGTTAATGCAGATAATGGTGAATCCTTCCTACAGGCTGACAGTGTGTGTGTGTGTGTGTGTGTGTATACATTACCTCCACTGCTTCCTGTGGGTCCTCCCTGGCTTTAATCCAGAAGGAGAAGCTGAAGCAGCTCCAGAGCTCAATGTCACAACTGTTCTTACATGCAGGAAACCTTCCTATTCTCTATTCTCAGACTCCCGGGCATGGAGGGATGTGGTTTTAATGGGATTTGAACCCATGATCTCTTGCGTCTCCACTCTCCTGTCATAGGGAAACATATTTCTTAGGAAAACATGCTTTTATTGTTTCTTCTACTGCACAGAGACTCTGTAGCTTACATCCTTCAAATTTGTTAGGGTTAGTTTTCGGGTTAAGGCTCAAACATTTAACACCCCCACCCCCATGTTTAACAGTTGAGGTGTTAAAACTGACTCCTGAGCATGGAGGGGTGTGGTTTTGATGGGATTTGAACCTATGATCCCCAGCGTCTCTTAATAAGCAGACAGTTAGTCAGTCACCCCGCTCTAGAGCTATGAAATCGTGCATATTTTGGTGCTCATTCATTGTTTTTACTGAAATTAATGGTATTAAAAAAGTTTATCATGCTTTTGTTGAAGTAATTGTCTCTACTGTCCACAAGTTTCATATTTGACACTCCCACCACCATGTTTAACAGATGAGGGCTTATGTTTTGGAACTTGGTTAGTTCCCTTTTACCTCCATATGTTACTCTAGCCATTACTTTATTAAAACAAATTACACTTAGAGTCTTTTTTAAAATAGTTTTTTCAGCTCCTTGCATGCTCTTTTAAATATAATGAGCGTATCCTGCTTCAGTTGGAGTACAGCTCTGGATAAAATGAAGAGAGCACTTCAGTTTCTGAATCAGTTTCTCTGATTTTGCTATTTATAGGTTTATGTTTGAGTAAAATGAACATTATTATTTTATTCTATAAACTACAGACAACATTTCTCCCAAATTCCGAATAAAAATATTGTCATTTAGAGCATTTATTAGCAGAAAATGAGAAATGGCTGAAATAACAAAAAAAGATGCAGAACTTTCAGACCTCAAATAATGCAAAGAAAACAAGTTCATATTCATAAAGTTTTAAGAGTCCAGAAATCAATATGTGGTGGAATAACCCACAGTTTTTATGCATCTTGGCATCATGTTCTCCTCCACCAGTCTTACACATTGCTTTTGGATAACTTTATGCTAATCACGCCTGGTGCAAAAATTCAAGCAGTTCAGTTTGGTGGTTTGATGGCTTGTGATCATCCATCTTCCTCTTGATTATATTTCAGAGGTTTTCATCATTTTTAAGTGCTCTCTTCTTTATTTCCAGAGCTTTATTATAGCTATCCAATGGATTCATGTTTATTTGCTCTAGAGAGTCTTATTCTATTGGCAGAACTTCTCTACTACAGGGAATAGACAAGCTAAGCCTGATAGAGTTGAATATTGAGCAATAGATATATCTGAATTAAAGTGGATGAATGTATTTAATAGAAGGAGTGTCCACAAACTTTTGGACATGTAGTGATGGTGTGTGTAAGAGTAGAGTAATTGGATGTAAATGTACTTAGTCAGAGTGTAAAACTACACACTAATTAAAGAGCTGTGATCAATCTCTCAGCAACCCCCCCTCACCCCCCCCCCCCCCAATCCATCGCCCAGCGGCCACTCGCTCCAACACTTCCACACAGCCCGCCAGTGTGGGCCGGGGCGGGGGATCGGGGCAGCCGGCCAATCACAACAGCCAGAGAGACCACGGGAGACTGTGAGGAATGCAGCTCAAACTGCAGCTTACACACACACACACACACACACACACACACACACACACACACACACAGACACACACAGCAACCTACACACACACATATACTAATTCTCAGCCTCTGCACTGCTGTATTACAGCTGATGAGTTAATTGGTTAATTGGCTTGTTAAGTAATTGTCTGGTTATTATAAAGTTGAGCTAACAGTTCTTGGTTTGTAGAACATTTTCTCAACAGTTACAGTTAACGTTTTAAAACGTTCAAACTGTCAAGTTTCCTAGATGTTCCTGTAACGGTTTTATTTAACGTTTATTTAACGTAACGCAGATGCAAAGTATATGAAGCTCTAAAAAAGGTGTATCCACTATGAAGCTCTAAAAAAAGGTGTACCCAGTATGAAGCACTTAAAAATGTGTATCCAGTATGAAGCTTTAAAAAGGTGTATCCAGTATGAAGCTCTAAAAAAAGTGTACCCAGTATGAAGCTCTAAAAAAGGTGTATCCACTATGAAGCTCTAAAAAAGGTTTATCCAGTATGAAGCTCTAAAAAAAGTGTACCCAGTATGAAGCTCTAAAAAAGGTGTATCCACTATGAAGCTCTAAAAAAGGTTTATCCAGTATGAAGCTCTAAAAAAGGTGTATCCACTATGAAGCTCTAAAAAAGGTTTATCCAGTATGAAACTCTAAAAAAGGTGTATCCAGTATGAAGCTCTAAAAAAGGTGTATGCACTATGAAGCTCTAAAAAGTGGTTTATCCAGTATGAAGCTCTAAAAAAGCTGTATCCAGTATGAAGCTCTAAAAAAGATGTATCCAGTATGAAGCTCTAAAAAAGGTGTATCCAGTATGAAGCTCTAAAAAAGGTGTATCCAGTATGAAGCTCTAAAAAAGATGTATCAAGTATGAAGCTCTAAAAAAAGGTGTATCCAGTATGAAGCTCTAAAAAATATGTATCAAGTATGAAGCTCTAAAAAAGGTGTATCCAGTTTAAAGCTCTAAAAAGGTGTATCCAGTATGAAGCTCTAAAAAATATGTATCAAGTATGAAGCTCTAAAAAAGGTGTACCCAGTATGAAGCTCTAAAAAAGGTGTATCTATCTGAAAGTTAAAAAAAATATCCATTATGAAACTATAAAAAGGTGTATCCAGTATGATGCAACATCACATGTGTCAGTGGTCAGTGCAGCTTTTAGCAGTTTAATTTTCTGACCGTATTAAGCTAAATTTGAAAAATTGAAAAATTGGGTATAAAACTTAAGCATTCATTTTTTGAATTAAGTATAGTGAAGAGGAAATGTGTTTATCCACATTTTCAATTATCTAGTTTTTCATTGCAGCTTTTTGCAAACAAAATTTCAATAAAAAATAAAAGTAAATTCTTCTCTCAATTTTCAGATTTCAACTGTATCGTGCAACACAAATCTGATGGTATAATTAAACTTTAAAAAATGCAAAAATAAAAAAATCTAAAAATACAAAAAATATTAATTTCTTAATTTTTCCTGAAATTGTGATTGACAGAGGATCACTCAAGGACAGAGATAAAAAAAAAAAAACTTTTGGATGGAAACATATTTCTTGTACACTACACTACATAAAAAAAAAAATAATGAGTTTTTACATTCAATTTTCCATTTTTGCATTTAGTCCCAAACGATCAAACAGAAAATTTAATTAATAAACATTATACTGACTGTCAATTTGTAGTTTGTGAATGTTGCTTTTAACATTAGCTTAACATTAGTATTTGTCTCACTGGGAACATTATGTGAAAAATGTTCCAATAATGCTGTGATGCAAACGATTATTATGCGCCGCATGTTTTCAGAACATTCCTGAAACCTTTTCAAAACTTTACTAAAATTTCTTAGGTGTATCCAGTATGAATTTCTGAAAAATATAATGTCCTTGATTTGGCTCGCGTGACCATGAAGTTCTAATAAAGGAAGATTAAGTGTGAAGTTTCGAGGAAATGTGTATCCAGTCTGATCTTCCAAATACATACTGCCCTGAAGAAAGTTTAAGCCATGCATATCCAGTATGTTTCAAGTTTCAGTAATGTTGATAAATGATCAGATCCTGATGCTTTTAGTGTGTTTAACTGTATATATATATATATATATATATATATATACGGTAAACATATAATATTCAATATAATATAATATATAATATAATATTCAACATAATATAATAATAATTTCTAAATACAGTTCCAAAATACTGTAAAAAAGGACAGAGACATCTCCTTTCTGTAGGTCAAATATTTCACTCTACACACATATATGTATATATGTGTGTGTGTGTGTGTGTGTGTGTGTGTGTGTGTGGTATATCATGTAAGCTGATTATATTGTTACTCCCAGTAGTGTGTGTTAAGATGTATGAGCACACAGAGCAAACGCTCAGGCTTGGATTTATGATGATTTACAAAACACACACTCCCGGTCCCAAAGAGGAGCATTACACACACACACACACACACACACACACACACACACACACACACACACACACACACACAACTGCAAGGACTCGGAATGGAAACCCAATAAACACAAGAGTTTCTTTCCATTGTCGTGTCCACACCTCTGACACCAGCTAGTGTGTGTGTGTGTGTGTGTGTATGTGTGTGTGTGTGTGCGTGTCTGTGTGTTGGAACTACTTTATGGTAGTCCAGCTTTCCAGAATGGTGTTCCTGGATTGTGTTCCCTCTTCACTGTTCCTTACATCCTAAACTAACGAAAATCTTAGTTCCGTAGTATAGTTACCGCCAGGGATACCACAACAACCACCTAGCAATCACTTAGCAACACCACAGCAAACTGCAAACAGCTTTGAAAAATTGTAGCATCCAGTAGCCAACAACACCTTTAGCCACTTTAGTCATCCTGCAACCAATTAGCCACACCACAGCAACCACCAGGAATACCACAGCACCCACCTTGCAACCACATAACAGTGCAATAACAACTAGCCAGTAAAACCACTGAAACAATACCACATGAACCATACAGTTACCAAGCAGCAATGCCAGAGCAACTAGCTGGAATACCTCAGCGACCACCAATGCAGACAGCTAGCAATGCAATTTAAACCTCCTGGCATATCACAGTAACCACCTGGCAATCACCTAGCAACACCAATGCAAACAGCTAGCAATGACATTGAAACCACAGTAACCACCTAGCAATCACCTAGCAACACCAATGCAAACAGCTAGCAATGCCACTAAACCACCTGGGATAGCACATGAACCACATATTGACCAAACAGCAAGGCCAGAGCAACAAGCTGGGATACCAGAGCAACCACCTAGCAACTACTTAGCAACACCAATGCAAACAGCTAGCAATGTCATTTAAACCTCCTGGGATATCACAGTAACCGCCTAGCAATCACCTAGCAACACCAATGCAAACAGCTAGCAATGCCATTGAAAACTCCTAGATATACTGACGATGCCTCCTAGTGACAACTTAGCTACCCCAGAGCAACTAGCTAGAAATGCCAGGAGGACCACCTGGGATACCACAGTAACCACCTAGTAATAACTTAGCAACACCAATGTAAACAGCTTGCAATGCCATTAAAAAAAACTAGATATACTACAGAAGCCACCTAACGACAACATAGAAAGCCCAGAGCAACTAGCTAACAATACCTTGTGCACCACCTGGAATACTAGAGCCACAGCCAAGCAACTGCCTGGATATGGAATCTGATTGGCACCTGATTAGTGTAAAATGTGATGAGTGCAAAACAAAAGTAGAAACAACAATTGTGCTCCTTTGAGCAATATGGCTCATTTAAAGTGCTGCTTCAACACAAAGATATAAAGTAAAAAAAAAAAACGTAATGTGTTAATCTCTTCTACCACCACTAGGTGACAGTATCATGGCCTCATAAGAGGACACCAGGCCCATGTAGAGCAATATTTAATGTTGTGGTCTAGACAACCTAAAATGTGATATCCACAAACGTGGACGCCAGGACTTAGGAGGTTAAATATGTGTTAAAAATGTGTCCGAATATGAATTCCTCAAAATCATTAAGTCTGAAGCTCTGAAGCCCCGCCTCTTTCACCTTACGCTTTCTCTGCTGCTGGTTTTATGGTTGAGTTTGCTCGGCGCGCTGAAATTGAAGACGCGGAGCTCCGGCGCTCGCCCTGGACGGAAGAGGGCTTATGGGCCATGACACACTCTGATTACGAAGAAAGAAATTTCCCCTCCTCTCTCTCTCTCTCTCTCTCTCTCTCTATTTTCTCTCTCTCTCTCTTTCATTGCATTGTTCCTCCCTCGCTCGCCCGCTTTCTCTGAGAGCTGTTTTTAATGGCCGCTCTTGAAGCTTCTCGGCTTTCAGAGTGATTATAAAGTGTGTGTTCCTGCTCTCTGATCTCATCCTGCTCTCAGGAACGCAGCGGGGGGATACCGTACTGTTGTGGTTACGGGTTTATGTGGCCGGTGTGTGTGTGGTGTGTGTGTGGGTGTAGATGTTGGGGGCAGATTGTCTGTGACTGTTGATGTGTGCGGTGTTTTCTCCGTTTCTGACGTACAGTGATGTTTATTTTAAAGTGTGTGAGAGTTTGTGTGTGTCCAGACTTTTATTGTAGTTAAAATCGTAGAGAAAAATGGGACTAACCTTCACAAACTATTGGTTATTGATGATTATGGCTTACAACCAATGAAAACCCAATAATCAGTGTCTCAGAAAATTTAAATATTATATAAGACCAATTGATACTTTTGGCAATGTGGGCATTGTGCCAAATCCTGCTGGAAAATGAAATCCTGCATCTTTATAAAAGTTGTCAAACAAAAGTGCACTGACTTTAGACTTGATAATAATAATAATATACACAGTGGATCAACACCAGCAGATGACATGTCTCTCCAAACCATCACTGATCATCAGTAAATTTTACATTTCATTTAAAAATCAAGGGTAGCGGAGTCTGGAGGAAGAGTGGAGAGATACACAGTCCAAACTGTTTGAGGTCTAGTATGAAGTTTCCACCAATCAGTGATGATCTTTTGCACGTTTCGAGCCATGCAATGTGTACTTTTTCCATCTATTTGATAGCATCACAGCGCTAACGCTTGGAGGAAAGCGCAGCGACTCAGTTCTGATGCATCAGCTCACAGATGCAGCCTTGTGCTGATCTACATCACCCTAGGAGTGATGAGGGGAAGATACTACTGTAAAACTAAAACATGCTGAAAAAAATTTACTCACACAGGAGAGTGAAGACCAGCACATGCCTCCTCCGACACATGTGAAGTCAGACTCCGCCTCTTTTTGAACTGCGCTAACACTTGGAAGAAAGCGCAGCGACTCGGTTCTGATACATCAGCTCACAGACGCAGCCTTGTGCTGATCCACATCGACCCTTTTGGAGTGATGAGGGAAAATAACGCCATCTACTGTACCCACCCAGAGAGAGCAAGACCAATTGTGCTCTCTCAGGGCTCCGGCAGCTGATGGCAAGCTGCATGACTGGGATTCAAACCAGCGATCTCCTGATCATAGTGGCAGCACTTTAGACCACTGGACCACTTAGAGCCCTAGTATAAGTATGTTTTACTGTTATATTGTTTTTAAAAGCTTCCAGGAAGTAAAGAAGATTCCTAGAAAGTTACAGAAATATTGTTGTAGGATTTTTCTGGAAACGAGTGGTTTCCATCATTTTTAATATTTCTTATCCACACACAGCAAGAAATGCTTTCCAGGAATGAAGAGATGGGAGACCAGATTTGGCAACCCATGAGTGTAGAGCTACAGGATCTACAGGCCCAGCTGCAACATCAACATCTGTGGGTAAATGTGCTGCAGGATACCCTATAAAACTTGGATACTATAACTATAGATGCTACTGTAAAACTGAAAACATGCACAAACACATTTACTCACACACTCCTACACACTTACTTACTCACACTCTTACACACACACTCTTACACACACAGACACATTTACTCTCACACACTCTTACACAGAGCGGTAAAGTGGGCTGTAGTTGTCTGTAATTAGGATGTAATTTCAGCGTACAACTGTCTGCAACAGTTATGAGAATGGCCAGACGCTTATTTACAACCTTTCCCCACCACCCCTTTCTTTCTCTCTGTCTCTCTCTTTCTCTGTCTCTTGCGCCCTCTCTCCCTCCCTCTCTCTTTCTCTTTCTCTCACTCTCTCTCTCTCGTTCTCTCGCTCTTGTTCCTCGTTCTGGAAAGGCCCCTGCCTAAAGGAAAATTGACATCATACCGGTCTGTAAGGGCACTTGCAGACGGTTCCCACACACACACACACACACACTGGGGCTGAGTCATGGTGCAGTGTTAATTAAGGGCTGTGAAACACAGAAAACTCTCTCTTCTCTGACAGGGCGCGGCAGAGTAACCATTCTGCAGGAATGAGCCTCCAGAGGAGTGTGTGTATAAGTGTGTGTGTGTGTGTATAAGTGTGTGTGTGTGTGCAAGTGTGTGTGTGTGTATAAGTAAGTGTGTGTGTGTGTGGTATCAAAATGTGAGGGCCAATTTAAGTTATATTCACGTTTCTCTCTCTCTCTAGAGAAGTCAATATTACAGGCTATGAGGATTTACTGGCCTGGTTTGAGCTGTAACTCAGCTGCACACACACACACACACACACACACACACACTTTGACATTTCGACATTCTGACATTTAACATCAATTCAATCTCTTTTCTTTCTATGGAAAACCATCTACAACAGTTTTTTCTTGCGTATGAAGAACATGCACTACATGTCCAGATATTTGCGGACACTCTTTAATTCTAATGAATTAAAGTTAATTATATAGAATCATTATTTTCTTTGCATTATGTCATTTTTTAATCATAGAAAATCATATATTAGGTACAGCACTAGTCAAAAGTTTGTACACACCTTCTCTTTAAATATATATATTTTTATTTTAATGTTTTTCCTACATAGTAAATGAATAGTAAAGTGATCCAGACTATGAAAAAACACATCAGGAATCCTGGAGCAGTCCAGATGAATGCCAGTTCCATCATTCCATCAAAGTTCTTGGAATTCTTCTTTTTTTTTTTTGATTGATTGGCCTTCATTTCTTCTTAAAGTATGTTTATCTTTACTTAGTTGAGTAGTTGTTGCTTCTCATAATCTGGATTAGAACATTACTCAAATATTCACTATTCACTGTATACCTGTAACTCTACCTCTTCACTACTTTACAACAGATGCTCTCAAACACATTAAGAGACAAGAAATTCAAGTAGTTAACTCTTGATGAGTTCAGCACAGCTGTTAACTGGAAGCCTGAATTCCAGGAGACTCTACCTCATAAAGCTGACTGAGAAAATCCAGCAGAGATTTTTAAGGATCTAAAATCTAAAACAAAACAAAACATTATTATTTACACTATTGGTCAACACTTGTATTGTGATTATGAATAAATCTCTTATCTAATTTATAATAAATGATAATGTGTTAAAATCATCAAGTCAAATGATAAGGGTTGTCTGATTTTGACCAGTTTAGGTATTAAGGAGCAGTAAAGCCACTCCGCTGAAGTACAGAGTTATACAGGAGTTTCAGTAAAGTTTCTCCAGCACCGAGACTGAAGCAGCATTAGAATTAGCCGCTAACTGCGCTAATCGCTAACTCTCTAGCCATTCAGAGGTGAGTATATCAGACTGTAGTCTGCTGCTAACCCCGGCTAGCACTGCTGGAGCAGCATTGGCATTAACCTCTAACTGTGCTAAGCGCTAGCTCTTTCGCCTTTCAAAGGTGAGTGTATCAGACTGTAGCCTGCTGCTAACCCTGGCTAGCACTGCTGGAGCAGCATTAGCTGCTAACTGCGCTAACCACAGCGCTAGCTCTTTCATCGTTCAGAGGTGTATATAGTATATACACAAGTATATAATATATATTACGTATATTTGACTGTAGTCTTTGTGTTTATTGTGTGAAAGCAAGCTACGTGAGACGAATTGCCAGCTAATATCACACTGGCTTACCGGAACACTCTGGGTTCCTCAGAGTAGCACTATCGAGCGGCATTAACTAGCGCAGTTAGCTGCTAATGCTAAGGCTGCTGCACCTAGCCTTAGTGGAAATCTGGAAATCTAAGCTTACTGGAAATAAAAAGAAACTCTTTACTCACCCAAATAAATCTATGTAGATTAACATCCAGCACTCGTTTGGCTTTAAAATATATATATATTTTTTGCGAATAATTACCGCATTGTTTACTTAGCTTAGCTTTACTTAACTTGGTTACCAACTACACAGCAGCGACGAGAGCTGCTGAATTAGAAGGAAAACATGGCGACACCCATGTTTCTTTCTAGTGTCGCATAATGCGCCTTATAATTTGGTGTGCCTTACAATGCGAGAAACACAGTACACACATTTTTAGGAATGGTCTACGACTGTTGATGTGCTTTGCAGCCATCTTGGATTCTGAACTTGGGGTTGGTGAGAAAATCAATTGGACTTCCAGCGTTCCAGTTGACATTTGGTTGTAGGTCATCAACCCAGTCCTTTCTTCTTTAATTCTTAATTAAAGCTACAATGCTAATGTAGCTAACAAGTGATAAACGCATAAACAACATTATTATAATATAATGATTCTAACTGCAACTCTAATTTATCAAACACTGAAGAGCTCTCTCCTCAGGCTGTGTGGAGGTGATCTATAATTTGTAGATTTGCTTATGGGTTTTATAACACTGTGACTCACTGTTACCTATAAACACAGAATAAAGTACGATACATTACCGTAGCTAACAACAATAGCAGCTATGTTTTTATAGATAACAGTGAGTCATACAGCGTCTGAAACACATAAACAACCCTATTAGAGATTACTGAACACCTCCACACGGTCTGAGGAGAGTGTTGGATTATTCCAACAGTTAGCATGATGCTAATCTGTAGAATTTAGAAATTATTTGTTAGCTATATTATCCTAGCTTTTATTTGCAGTATAGAACTAAAGAGTCAAAATTAAGATACCAAACTCAATTTTAGACTTCAGACAGGGAACATTATAACAATGTTTAGCATAATTTTTTTAGCAGCTTCCATGAAGGATATCCTATAATGTTTTTGGAGAAAACCTTGATGCTATTAAAGATGCATGTATTTAAACCTAGAATAAAATTATTCCTAAATTTACACTGACAATAAAAAACACTTCAATCAAGAACTGTAGAATATTTACATACTAAAGTTGTCTGAATTCAATCTTTACAAAGATATTCTTTAAAAATAAATGGCTAATAGCTAAAATAGCTAATAGTTCCGCAAACGTAGATTAGCTATCAATATTAACAAGTACACTATATACTTATTTTTTTTTATTTGCATACTAAAAATGTTGAAGTAATGGTTTTGCAATGTTTGGAAAACATAACAGATTGAACATTTCCAGAATCAAAAGTAAAAAAAAAGGTCAGAAAACATTCTAATAAGGCATAAAAACAAGTTTGATTGATATTTATGAACACCTCCACACCGTTTTAGAAGAGAGGGTTTGACACATTTAATAGTTAGCTCAATGCTAACTGTTTAATTGATCTATTACCTGTTAGCTGCATTAGCCTAGACCGTAGCTGCAGTGAAAACCTTCTTATTTTTACAGAAATCTTTGATGCCACTAAAGATGCATGTATTTAAAATTAAATAAAATTGTTTCTAAAGTTACACTGACAATAAAAAACATTTTAATCAAGAACTGTAGAATATTTGCATACTAAAATAGCCTGAATTCAATCTTTACAAAGGTATTCTTTAAAAATAAACGGCTAATAGCTAAAAAAAAGCTAATAGCTCTGCATACATAGAACAGCTAACAACATTAGCAAATACAGTATATACTTAAAAAACATGACAGATTTAACATTCCAAGAATCTAACGTAAAAATGTTCAGAAATGTAATAATAAGGAACAGTAACACGTCTTTTTGAGATTATTGAACACCTCCACACCGTTTTAGAAGAGAGGGTTTGACACTTTTAACAGTTAGCTTGATGCTAACTGTTTAATTGATCTATTACTTGTTAGCTGCATTAGCTTAGCTCGTAGCTGCAGTGTGAAGCTAAATTTCAGAGATTTCTGGGACTTTTGAGACGCTATTTTGAGGAAATTACACAAAATTTGGGAAACATGACAGAACATTTCAAGAATCAAATGTAAAAAATGTTCAGAAAACGTTCGGATTCATGTAGATCCATCTATTTAACCTTAGAATGAAATTGTTTCTAAAGTTACACTGACAATAAAAACATTTAAATCAAAAACTGTAGAATATTTGCATACTAAAATAGTCTGAATTCAATCTTTACAAAGGTATTCTTTAAAAATAACCAGCTAATAGCTAAAAATAGCTAATAGTTTTGCATACATATAATAGCTAACACCATTAGCAAATACAGTATATACTTAAAAAACATGACAGATTTAACATTCCAAGAATCTAACGTAAAAATGTTCAGAAATGTAATAATAAGGAACAGTAACACGTCTTTTTGAGATTATTGAACACCTCCACACCGTTTTAGAAGAGAGGGTTTGACACTTTTAACAGTTAGCTCGATGCTAACTGTTTAATTGATCTATTACCTGTTAGCTGCATTAGCTTAGCTGGGACTTTTGAGGCCCTATTTTGAGAAAATTCCACGATTTTTGGGGGTAAAACACTGTGGAAATGATGTTACAGTAGAACTTACAGTCATTTTCTTCAGGCGGTGAACTAAAAAAGACATTTTTGTGATGCACACACTCAAACACACCTCAGTGCCATATCGCTTTACACGAGGGGCTTTCGTAATATCTAATATTTCACCGCCGCAGCCGACGCTGTAGCGCTTTGCAGCCATCAGGGCAGTGTCTAGTTTCCGTGACAAATTCACTCATGTAATTGAACCATTAGTGTCTGAGAGGGAGGTTCCCCCATACACACACAGACACACACACACACACACACATATAAAAAACGAGTGGGTTTCAGATCATGCCCAGGATTTAAAGGCATTAAAGAGCCCATGTCCCACATTTCCTTGTGGTTTTTCCCCCTGAAGTCCACTCATAACGTTCATTTGTGGGGTTTTATGAACCAAAACCAGTCATAGTCCATTTGTACCAATATGACCATTTTCCAACCTAGTCTCTTAATGTGTTTGAGAGCATCAATTGTAAAGTTTTGCAGAGGTAGAGTTGGTTATACAGTGAATAGTAATATTTGAGTAATGTTTTAATCCATAATCCATATTATGAGAAGCAAAGACGACTCGAATAATTAAAGAAAAAAATACTTAAACAAAGATAAGGTCAGTCAGATTGAAAAGAAACATTTCAAGAACTTTGAAAGTATCCTCAAAAGTGCAGTTACTGCAAAAATCATCAAAAACATTGTAATGATGGAACTGGCTCTCATCAGTAAAGGAAGCCCCAGGAAAGGAGGAGACCAGTGGTAAGACTAGATATGAGCCTTAAGTGTAACGCTGTGTGAAGGACGGGACGAGGAGAGCGGACGCTAATGCAAGTATCATTTATTATAGAACACAAAACAAAACATAAATCAAACAGAAACTCAGAAACATGAGACTAACTAACAGGCAGGATTAAACACAGCCGTGACAGACGTATACACGCACAAGAACCGACAAAAACACTAATGACAGAGACGCTTAAATACACACACAAGGCGGGAAAGAGAACAGGTAACACCTGGGGACTGACTAATGAGGGGCGGAGCTACAAATGGACACAGGTGAGTGGAAAAACACTGGCAGAACACAGGGGCACGGGTAACGTGGGACAACACAGGCACGAGGACAGACAGGAAACAGGGCCAGGCGTGACATTAAGAGGCAAGAAATTCAAGTAATTGAACTCTTGATGAGTTCAGCACAGCTGTTAACTGAAAGCTTGAATTCCAGGGGAGATTTCTCATAAAGCTGACTGAGAAAATGATGTGCAAGATGTGCAAAACTGTCTCTATCTTAGCTAGAGGTGCTACTTTATATAATGTAAAATATAAAACTTATTCTGGTTGTTTAACACTTTTTGACTTTTTGAATTTATTTTTTTTTGTTTAGTTTTCTGTATTAAGCCCTATCTGGATGGGATTAGTTTCTCGAGGAGTTCTGGGGTAATTTTCTCTTTTATAGAGGGTCCATAAAATGATTTTATTCCCGTCCAGAACGATCATGTACGTGTTTTTCTCAGACGTCCTCTGAGAAAATTACAGGCTGAATTATCTACTGTTTTTCTTTGAATTTTAGTCCCGTCCGGATTTACATCTCTGAGTTTCATCACCTCGTGTTTAATAAAATAGCTATTTGTCCGTAATTACACTTTCCTCAGAGATCCATGATAAAAACACAACAGTGAGTGGAAATGGAGGAGCTACTGAACTCGATGTCATGTGACCGAGAAAGCCTAAAAACTCACTGGTCCTCCTGTTTTTACAATTGCAGTCCGGATGCAGTAGTTTTATTACTGAGTAGAAGTGTGAAATATTTTTTTACAGACGTCCCCCTGAAAAAATAATGTTTGGATGACTTTTGTATTAATCTACAATGCAGAACATTTAAGGTGTGTCCAAATTTTTTACTGGTACTGTATGTAAGAGATTGCAGTTTTAGAGTGAAAGGATAGGTTAATTGGGGAAAACTAAAGCTGGCATCTCTGTCTAAACATGACTTCCAATTTAAGTCAAGGACTGTAAAATGATATAATATTCTTAGTTTTTTTTTAAATTGCATGCTAAAAGTGAAAAGCCTGAATAGGACAAATGAGGTAGGGACTGAGTAGGACAAAATCAAATGGTGCTGAAAGTTCACTGAGTGCATTTGAGTAGGGCTGCAACGATTAGTCGATATAATTGACCATGCTGATTATTTAAATTTGTCGACTACAGATTTCATTGTCGACTAATAGTTAATTTGTAACTGTATCGTTTACATTACACAAAGTGCTGGGGACAGAACCGCAATGGGAGATAAATGGGGGTAAATGTCTCACTCACACAGTTTACACTCAACTTAGTCTGTGTCTCCAAAAGAGCCTAAACTGAACAGATTACATATTTACTCACTAAATATCAGTATTTTCCATGTTTAAACAACATCTAGACATTTAAATGCCTTTTAAATCTTATGTTCATGTTTTTCTGTTGTTTTAAGAGATAGAGGACATGGCAGAAATAATCGTTGACTAAACGACTAATCGACTAATGGAAAAAATAATCATCAGATAAGTCGACTACCAAAATAATCGTTAGTTTCAGCCCTACATTGGAGTTAATTATCAGGAATGTCTGTAGAAACGTTACTGTAAGAAACACACAGCGGTTCTGTAGAGTGTATAGAGAACATGATGACACATCTTCATGTTTCTGACGTGTTAGTCACTTCAGTAAAGTCCTCTGGTTAAGAGGAAGGTAGAGGATGTTCTTTGTTTTTTACTCTCTATAACCGAATTTAGCCAGTCTATCTGAAGGCCGGCACACAGCGTTCCCACAAGAGCAGCAGAAGACCTTCGTAACCCCTGTCACATGTCTGTCTCGCTCTCTGAGACCAGCTCAGTGTCTAGACACACACACACAAACTATGCAGTCTTTAGCGAGGAAATTGGACAGAGGAACTGAAGAACTGCATTAAGTTACGGGACGGCTCTTGTTAACTAACTGTTATTAACAGAATCTGGGAACAGAGGAAGAGACTGGGAAGCTGAGGCTGCGTCCCAAACGCATCATAAACACTGTTTTTTTTATCTAGTTTTTAGTTAAATTCACAAATTCACAGTGAACTTTATCATATTGGATCTGAAGCAAAGTGTATCAGCGCTGAAACAGATCATGTTGTGCTGAATCAAACTGTATCTGTGCTGATTTCAGGTTTGGAGCTGGAGGGAGACGAGGAGAGCGTGTGTGACGCACGGGTGAGTATTTATTAATAAAAAAACACAAAATAAACAAATAAAGAACTGAAATCGAAACAAAAGATAACACAGAGAACATATGAATTCTTCTGCTTGCTTTAATTGTCAAGGTTGACCCAGGCAGGGAGACGAGGAGGCGGACGTAAGCGCAGGTAAGAAATAATAATAATTTAATAAATAAATAACAAAGAAACAAGGAAGAAGCAAACACGTAACCATAAAACAGGGAGATGCATACAAGGAACTAGGGAATAAACTAAATGACTGAAAATAGATAAACAAATAACCAAAAACAAACGAGAGGAACTAAAGAACATAAACTAAATCAACTAGGGATAATAATAAGAAACAAACTAAACAGGGCAGGGAAATATATACAAGAATAAACTAAGAAATAAACAAGGAAATAGACTAAATATATATACAAGGCAAAAACAGAGAAAAACACAGAGCTAGGAACTAGGGAACGAGGAGAATAAACAAGAGTAACGAGGAGCGACAAAACAACCGAGGTTAGTGCAAAGACCGACGAGGGACAAGTGGCACAGGGGATCTATTTAAACAAACAGGAAACACACTAGAATTGGAAACACCTGGGGAAGGGGCGGAGCTACAAATGAGACACGTGGTGGAAAACTACTGAGACAGGAGACACAGAGGGGCACAGGTACTTGGGGAAAATACACAGAGACATGAGACAAGGCCAGGACGTGACATTAATTAGTCTAATTTATTATATATAAATGATTCATCTCACGTATTTGCAACACAACCAACCCCTGCAAAAACTAAAACTAAACCTAAATTGCAATATTATGTTTCAATGTCATGTAGAACTAGAATTTTTTTTTACGTTGGTCCTTCAAAAGTAATAAAGTAGTAAAACATTAAAACGTAGCAAAGTTGGAACATTTTATGAACGAGTGAATTATCCTAATTGAAGTATTACCTGTTAGAGGTAAGGAACACCACTGCTTTAAATATTGATAGAATAATTAGCAATGTAGTTAGTAATTAAATTTTCACAGTTTCTTAGGATTGTTTTGGTTTCTTTTGGATAGGTAAAAAACATGACCCTGGAACACCATTGCTGTTCCTGACAAATGAACATAACAGGAGGGTTAAACTGCTCCTAAAGCTCTTGAAGCTTTTTTCCACCTCATATCCAGAGTTTTAAGGAGCTTTATGACTTCTGTTCTGATTCTGTACCCAGGACTGATTGAGGAACTTTTCTTAGAGGTGTGGATTTTGAGCAAATAATTGCTGTTTGCTGTTGTTTTTTTATTTTACTCAAATAAAAACAGTCATACAGTGAGGAACAGCAGCAGGAGCTCCTCAGATAAAGTGCTATTCTCATTTCTCTCCAGGCGGGACAGAACGAGATGAGCGTATGACTCCACAAAACTAAGCTACTATTACTCCAGTGTGTTAGCTGTATTGCTGCTAACTGGCTAGTGTGAGGAACAGCAGCAGGAGCTCCTCAGATAAAGTGCTGTTCTCATTTCTCTCCAGGCGGGACAGAACGAGATGAGCGTATAACTCCACAAAACTAAGCTACTATTACTCCAGTGTGTTAGCTGTATTGCTGCTAACTGGCTAGTGTGAGGAACAGCAGCAGGAGCTCCTCAGATAAAGTGCTGTTCTCATTTCTCTCCAGGCGGGACAGAACGAGATGAGCGTATGACTCCACAAAACTAAGCTACTATTACTCCAGTGTGTTAGCTTGTTGTGCCAACTGGCTAGCGTTATTTAAGAGAGCTGTATCTGTGGTGGTGCTGTTCTACACAGAGCTCTGCTAAGCATCTAGTATTATAGCAAGTTGTGAAAAATGTGTAATGCTTTTAATTTCCCCTCCGGTATCCAGAATAAACCGGTATAATTGCTGTTTGCTGTTGTTTTTCTATTTTACTCGGATAAAAACACTCATTAAAGACCAGTAGCAGGGCATATAAACCGATATACTGCCCAGCACTAGTGTGAACACTAAAGAAAAACACAATTCAAAACCAACAGATATTATTTCTTACAAAGTCTTTAATAAATATTACTTTCCAACAACACAAATAAACAATAAACAAAAAAACAGACACGACTCATTGCCAGGAGCGACATCATTTAAAAAAAAATCAAGAAACACAAAACATTCTCAAGTTCTGGCCTAAATTTAACACTAGAGTGGATCTGAAATTTACTCTTTATAAATCAGAGAGGCCTAAAATAACGGTGCGAGTATCAGAGCGTGTGGTCAGGACCTGCCGTTCTCTCTTCATTATCTCCTGAAATCTGGATAAACTCTAGATAATCATGATGATCTGAATTAGGAAAGAACTACGCAAGAATTTCCCTTTTCCAGAAAAGAGAAAATCGTCTTATTATCATCGTTTTTGCTCATCTCACGCTCATCCGTCAGTCATCTGTTCACCAGAACCGGAGGCTACGGGCTCTATCTGCTCATCACTAAACAATACTGCTATGGGAACTTACTGTAATTCATCACAATAGAAATAAAGTGGTGACAGAACGTTCTAGATATAGATAAAGATACTTCAAAAGGTTCTAGAACCATGTTCATAGAGCCATTTGAATGAAGTACCTTTATTTTAAGTGTACAAAAACTACACCATTCCAGAAAGTCTTAAACTCTGTTCACACCTGGTCACTTTATGCATCTCGAATTTCTGGATTAAACCTGGATAAGACCAAACCACTTAAAATACAAGTGTAAACACACTTAAAACACATTTAAACCAGATTTAGATTCGATCAATCAAACCACTTCAGAAGTTGGTCTAAGACAAATGTAAAACAGATACAGATCTGATCATTCAAACTGTTCACTTCAGGAGATGGTCTCAGACAAATTTAAAACAGATTCAGATCCGATCAATCAAATCACTTTAGAAGTTGGTCTGAGACTAATTAAAAACAGATACAGATCCTATCAATCAAACCACTTTAGGAGATGGTCTGAAATGAATTTAAATCAGATTCAGATCTGATCACTTTAACTACTTCAGGAAGTGATTTGAGACTCATTTAAAACAGATACAAATCTGATCACTCAAACCACTTTAGGAGTTGGTCTGAGACGCACTTAAAACAATTACAAATGCCATTACTCAAACTGTTCACTTCAGGAGATGGTCTCAGACAAATTTAAAACAGATTCAGATCCGATCAATCAAATCACTTTAGAAGTTGGTCTGAGACTAATTAAAAACAGATACAGATCCTATCAATCAAACCATTTTAGGAGATGGTCTGAAATGAATTTAAATCAGATTCAGATCTGATCATTTAAACCATTTCAGGAGGTGGTCTGAGACGCATTTAAAACAGATACAGATCTGATCACTCAAACCAGTTCAGGAAGTGGTCTAAGACTAATTTAAAACAAATCCAAATCTGATCACTTAAACTGATCACTTTAGGAGGTGGTCTGAAACTCACTAAACACAAATCTAAATCTGATCATAAAACCATTTCAGGAGGTGGTCTGAGACGCATTTGAAACAGATACAGATCTGATCATTCAAACTGTTCACTTTCGAAGATGGTCTGAGACTAAATTAAAAAAAGGTACAAATTCGATCACTAAAACCACTTCAGGAGATGGTCTGAGACACATTTAAAACAGATACAGATCCAATCACTCAAACCACTTTATTAGAAGATGGTCTGAGACGCATTTAAATGAAGAATTATATTCTACACAGCAATTGGATTTCAGTCTGATTAAACTGAGATGCTTTTAACTACCAAGTGTAAACGCGAACGGTTCAAATCTAATCAGGATACAATCCAGATTCTATTCACATGAAGTGACCAGGTGTAAACAGGGTCTCAGTTCTGTTTGTCTTTGTAGAAAAGTGATTTTTTTGTTCAGAGAAATCGTCATTTTCTCCTCCATCAGTTTTTTTTTTAGTTCAATACAAAAATAATCCTAACAAACATCAAACCAAACCTGGTTACAAAACTCGGAACAACGCTTTCGCATTCAGGCATGAAAAACGACACCCATCATCACCATCATACAGTTCAAAAATAAAACTATTCTCTCAAACAACACTTTTGGCTTTTTTTTTTTTTTTTTTACGAAAACGTGAAACAATATTTTCTCCAAAAAAATAAAGAAGTAGAAAGCTTACAAAGCTGTCAAACCTTCGAATCTATACAAAGCACATAAATAAAAAAGAAAAAAGGAATGATAGGCTCTTGATTATTAATTTAATAAATCAAATATACACAGTGATTAATTAAAAAATATGTACATACAGAATCTACAAAACACCGCCGATTTCTACGTCCACAAAATAATTCTTCATATTGCAAGAGAGAATGCTGAAATAGGTTCGACCTGCCCACCTGCAAACAGAACAAAACTAAAAATAAAACTGAACAATCTGGAAAAACTAAAAAAGAATAAAAATAAAATAAAATAAAACAAGGCAGAAAAATAAAGCTAAAAAAAAAAAAAAAATCAAACAAAATATATATAAAAAAAAAACTGAAAAAGAAGAATATTTAAAAAATTGCTAATAAATAATAGTAATAAAGTTTAGGTGGTTGTTGTGGTATTCATTCTCTAACTAGGGACTCGTTTAACAGAGTTAACCTGTTTACCTGTCGCACAGTTCTATAACCAGCCCATCAAACCCAAACCATAATATTAACCATTAAAACAGAACCAGCCGAGCTGGTCTCAGATCAGCTTTTTTCAACGGTTTGAACACGTTGAGCTCAGACGATGTTGAGCTCAGGTCTAAACTTCAGGTCCCTGTGAGCTGATCTCAGGAAAACACTGAGAGGAGAAGAAGCTGAGAGTGCAAAGCCACGTGCCCTCCGTCACTCGACTGGACGCGGTTTAAATTTGTCCACGGCGCGGTGACGCTGCCGATACCGGGGATCGTTTATCGCTAATAATTCGTCACTACGGGAAAACAAAGGAGACACCAGGGTGGCGCCATTGTTTTATAAAAGGGCTTTTATTCTTTCCTCCTAAACCCGCCCCCTAGAAACGAAACGTCCATTGTGTCGCCGAGTCTCGGAGTCTTTGTCCACTTGGAACACCAGCCCCCCGTGACGACGTCACCGAATCAGCCAGCGCGTCTTTAACGTGGGTTTTGGTTGCAGGATTTTTTTCGTTTTATTCTTCGGAATCTTTTTTTTTGTTCCGTTTCGTTTTTGCGTACGAAGTGCGAAGCTTTTCGTTTTTCGGTTAATAACTCAGGAGTGAACTCGGCTCTCTTTCTCTCGTTTTTTTCTTTTCTGTCTGTCCGTCACCTTTCCGCTTGATCCTATCATTGCGCGGTTGTTTCCATGGTGTCAGCGACAGCAGCAGCACATCGTTATCCAACCGGTGTCAGTTGTTTTTGCCAGCGGTCGCTATACGATATACTCCATTCTGTGTAAACTGTTCTGAGACTGTTCCAGGTCTCTGTTGTCGCGCTTGTTACTCCAGTGCTTCCCGGCGTTCCCGTTCAAACACGGCCGTTCCTCCCGGTCCACCAGGGTGTACGCCGGTTGCCGTGGGAACCGGGCCTTGTGGAGCCGCTTGTCCGTGTCCGCGTCCTCGTCCGATTGGCCGGCGCTCGGCTCCGAAGTAAAGTGCGTCCTGATTTTGGCGCTGACCGAGTTCTTGTCGTCACCGTGCAGCTTGCCGTCGTTGCCGTTGGACGCCTGGTTCTTCTCGATGTGGTTCTTGATCTGGTTCAGGTGCTCCCGGGCGTTGTTCACCGCGTTGTTCTCCTCGGCGCTCGCCGGCGTCGACTGGGAGGCGTGGCCAGTTGCCGTGGCGCTGGCGTTCTGCTTGCGTCGCCGCCGCACGCACCACAGCAGCACCGACACCAGCGCCATTACCCAGATCACCGTCACCACGGACACCAGAACCGGCACCAGGTAATCTGATGTGCGGAAAAGAAGAAAGAATGAATGGTCCGTTCATTACAACATTTTCACAGAATACGTGTCAGAACATTTTTTGTGTCTTGTGATCATAACATGTTTCTTCCAGGGGTTGGCATGGGAACGCCCACACCTGTCTAAGTTGTGAGGTGATATCTCATGGCACAATTACTGGTAGTGGGTGTCTTATACATTCAATGCACGAGACCCCATACACATATCCCACAATTCAGTGCAGTACAGCTGCAACAAATAATCAATTAAATATTTTTTTAAATAGTTAGCAACTATTTTAATAATATATTAAACATCAAAAAAAATTATTATACTTGATTAATTGAAAAAAATATTCTGAAAAATAATCAACAGATTAATCCATTTTCAAAATAATCATTAGTTGCAGCCATTTAGAGCTGCATATTATTTAGCTTTAATGGGAAATGCCAAAAGTCATGGGACACTGGGTATATTAGTTTTTGTGCCATGGCAGATTAAGATTATGGGATGTTACAGTTGTTAGCGATGTTATCTAACCGTTTTGGCTGCTGTTCTGCCGGCGCTGCACTCGGACCTCGGCGATGGCGGTGAGGATGGTGCCGTTGGCGCTGCGTTTGCTCACCAGGTCCACGATCCAGTCCGTGATTTCTTTAACCGCAGCATCGCTGCCCACGCCGTCATCAGACACCTGCAGGGACAAACACGGAATTACTTAAAAACTGCGTAAACCCTTATTTTAGTTTCATTAACTACATTTCAATACAATGTATAACACAACTGGCCAGAAAAAAAGGCTTTCTACTAGGTTCTGGAGGGTTGCTGTGAGGATTTGATTGCATTGAGGCACAGTAAGAGTAAGAGTTAGTGAGGTCATGATGTTGGACGACCAAACTCTTCCCCAACTCACCACATATAAAAGTAGTAAATGGAGTACTAAGGGTTGGAATCACAAGGCATCTCATGTCACAATACCTTTCCCACGATAACGACGGTATCCCGATACTGTGATTATATGATACTCAATATATCACAAGACAATTATCTACAATACTTCACAGGATCTGTGTCAGAAGCTGCTTTTTTCACAAGAATTTGGAGATCCAGTGTAAAAACAAAGCGCTCCTGTGACTGGGAGCTCAGACCGGTTTGGTTTTCCCAGCATAAATAACGTCTGTTATGTGTACTATGCGCTTAATCAGCTGTTGTCAAAGCATGTAATTCCAGAACAAGACTGAGAGAAGCATTTTTATCAACAGAGAAGATTAGAAACGTGTAATTAATGTCACTATATTTCAGTTATAGTGTGTAGTTATGTAATTAAAGGCTAAAGCTGTGAGCTGGAGCTCTGAGGGGGTCTGCAGTAGAGAATATGAGAGAATATAAAGGCTATATGAGAGAATATATGGGGAATATAAGGGAATATGAGGGTATATGAGGGAATATAAGGGGAACATGAGAGAATATGAGGGTATGTGGGGGAATATAAGGGGAATATGAGGGAAATATAAGGGGAATATGAGGGTATATGAGGGAATATAAGGGGAATATGAGGGTATATGAGGGAATATAAGGGGAATATGAGAGAATATGAGGGTATATGAGGGAATATAAGGGGAATATGAGGGTATATGAGGGAATATAAGGGGAATATGAGAGAATATGAGGGTATGTGAGAGAATATGAGGGAAATATGAGGGAATATGAAAGAATATATGGGGAATATGAGGGAAATATGAAGGAATAATGAGGAAATATGAGGGAATATGAAAGAATATATGGGGAATATGAGGGAATATAAGGGAATATTGGGGAATATGAGAGAATATATGGGGAATATGAGGAAATATAAGGGAATATTGGGGAATATGAGAGAATATATGGGGAATATGAGGAAATATAAAGGGAATATTGGGAAATATGAGGGAAAAATTAAGGAATAGTGAGGAAATATAATGGAATATGAGAGAATATATGGGGAATATTGGGGAATTTGACAGAATATAAGGGGAATATATGAGAATATGAGGGAATATAATGGGAATATTAAGAATTATAAGGGAAATATAAGGGAATAAAATGATAATATGAGGAATATAAGTTTAATATAAGGGAATATGAGAGAATATAAAGGGAATATAAGGGGAATATACGAGGATATGAAGAAATATAAGAGAATATGTTCGTACGATGGTGACGTGGATCTCGTTGCTGGAGGTGGTGGACGGCTCGCAGGTTATGGAGATGAAGAACTCGGAGGAGAGGTTCTTCACCACAGAGAGACTCCGTAACTCCCGACACACCTGCTCCACCGTTACACCCTGCAGCACAGAGACCGAGAAATATATATGATAGAAAAATATTACAGAATAATACAGGTAAATATATATCGCATACAAAGGTGTAACAGCGAGTGATTTTATAGATTTTATTGTATACAGTAATATCTCACTCTGTGTAAAGGGAAATATTGTAAATTAGCATTTTGAAACCCTCATATTCTATATTTTTAAATACTTTATATTGTGTTTAACTCAATCATTATTATAATTACATTAATAAATCAGTAACTATTTTTTATGTAAAATATTTGTTCATTCAGCATTTTTGATTTAGTATTAAATACATAATAATAATTAAATACAAAATATAATTATATATTTTTTAAATCTTAAGTTTTTATGAATTTATTTTATTTTTTTATTATTAACTTTATTCACTATCTTTAATAAATAAAAAATATGATTTAGGGCTGAGTTTGAGTTACTGTTTTAATGTGATTTTCTAAATGGGATAATGGATATTGTACATATTTATATATAGAAGCTGAATATAAATAGAATTTTAATAGATGAACATTTGATTCTGTCAGAAACCTGTAAAGAACAGGTATTGAAGGCAGTGATTTACATATTTTACACTTTTATTTACTGAAATATGTTTGCACCGTGTTTAATATTAAAGCTGCCTGTAGAGCTGCTGACTATTCATGAAAAAAAAAAGAAATAAAAGTTATAATCGAGTTATAAATCAAAATAATAATTTTCTTTACAATATCGTCCAGCCCTAATATGATTATAACTAGTGTAACCTCCAGGCTCCGCCCCCTCACCCGCTGCTGCAGCAGGTAATCTCACCTGAGGCATGCTGTCCTTGATGAAGGTAAAGGTGACGTTGGCGCAGTTGCTCTCCGGGTGACACTGGTTCCGGACCGGTGACCTTTGACCCGATCGGCACTCGCCCTGCACGGGACACGGCTTGACGAAGCAGTGCTCCTCCCGCAGCGGGACGCAGGACTGACCCGCGGGACAGTCGCCCCGCCCCCCTCCGACCACCCGGCAGGACCTCGGACCGCACCACAGCTGCAGCGGGACAGCAGATACTTTAATATTAATAATTACTTAAAAATTATTATAACAAAATTATAATGTATAGAAATTACTAAATTATGTACAGTAAAAAAGAATACATAGTATCAATAGTAACAATGATTCTACAGTAAAAAAAGTATTCTAGTAAATACTTATTTTATAGTACATACTGAATTCAATCAATTTCAAGTGAGTAATTGATGATTTAAAGTAAATAGATAATCATTCCTAGTGAATAAGAGTAAATATTTAGTTTAGAAAACTTATAGTAAATACGTAAATACTAAAGTACAGTATTTCATTGCTATTCAATGAAAAACGAGTATCTTCATTTTTTTTTCTATTTTTATTTTATTACATTATTTGAACTCATGAACTGTGCTTAACACTGAGTAAAAATGTCTTAATAAATGAGCCAATAGAAATTCTTCAAAATGACCTGAACTAAACTCTTTTTACATTGACTTCCATTGGAAGTTAAGAAGGTTTTATATCTCTTTTGTAAAGTTACTAAACTTGTCTAGTAAATACTTAGGAATGTATAGTAAATACTTAAAATGATGAGGTTCTTTGATTTTACTAAATTGAAAACTTCTGGAATATAATCAAGAGGAAGATGGATGATCACAAACCATCAAACCAAACTGAACTGCTTGAATTTTTGCACCAGGAGTAAAGCAGCATAAAATTATCCAAAAGCAGGGTGTAAGACTGGTGGAGGAGAACACGATGCAAAGATGCATGAAAAAAACTGTGATTAAAAACCAGGGTTATTCCACCAAATATTGATTTCTGAACTCTTTAAACTTTATGAATATAAACTCGTTTTCTTTGCATTATTTGAGGTCTGAAAGCTCTGCATCTTTTCTGTTATTTCAGACATTTCTCATTTTCTGCTCAAAATGACTAAAATATTTGTATTTTAAATTTGGGAGAAATGTTGTCTGTAGTTTATATATTAGTTTATAGTCTATGTCAGTTATTACTGCTGTATTACTGCTGAAACTGTTACCCTGTCGCTCTTCGCTCTGCTGCATCAGTAACCTGAGATCTGAGTAATTACCCTGAGAGGAGTTAGCTGATAGCACTAATGTGAGCTATCTCTCTGCTTTAATCTCCTCAGATAGACGTTTCAGACATAAAGGATGAGATTAAAGAGATAACTTAATTAATTAACAGGATCAAACAGAGAGAGAAGAAACATCAGATTATCTATAGATTAATCAGGAAGAGCAGCTTTCATTTATAAACGGCATTATGAACTGTGATGTTTTTAGCGCTGTAGAGATGTAATAGTGTAATGGTGTAGTGATGTAATAGTGTAATGCTGTAGTGATGTAATAGTGTAATGGTGTAGTGATGTAATAGTGTAATGCTGTAGTGATGTAATAGTGTAATGCTGGAGTGATGTAATAGTGCAATGCTGTAGTGATGTAATAGTGTAATGGTGTAGTGATGTAATAGTGTAATGCTGTAGTGATGTAATAGTGTAATGCTGTAGTGATGTAATAGTGTAATGCTGTAGTGATGTAATAGTGTAATGGTGTAGTGATGTAATAGTGTAATGCTGTAGTGATGTAATAGTGTAATGCGGTAGTGCTGTAATAGTATAGTGCTGTAGTGATGTAATAGTGTAATGCTGTAGTGATGTAATAGTGTAATGCTGTAGTGATGTAATAGTGTAATGCTGGAGTGATATAATAGTGTAATAGTGTAGTGATGTAATAGTGTAATAGTGTAATGGTGTAGTGATGTAATAGTGTAATGCTGTAGTGATGTAATAGTGTAATGCTGTAGTGATGTAATAGTGTAATGCTGGAGTGATGTAACAGTGTAATAGTGTAATGGTGTAGTGATGTAATAGTGTAATAGTGTAATGCTGTAGTGATGTAATAGTGTAAAGCTGTAGTGATGTAATAGTGTAATGCTGTAGTGATGTAATAGTGTAATGCTGGAGTGATGTAACAGTGTAATAGTGTAATGGTGTAGTGATGTAATAGTGTAAAGCTGTAGTGATGTAATAGTGTAATGCTGTAGTGATGTAATAGTGTAATGCTGTAGTGATGTAATAGTGTAATGCTGTAGAGATGTAATAGTGTAATGCTGTAGTGATGTAATAGTGTAATTCTGTAGTGATGTAATAGTGTAATGGTGTAGTGATGTAATAGTGTAATGCTGTAGTGATGTAATAGTGTAATGCTGTAGTGATGTAATAGTGTAATGCTGTAGTGATGTAATAGTGTAATGCTGGAGTGATGTAATAGTGCAATGCTGTAGTGATGTAATAGTGTAATGCTGTAGTGATGTAATAGTGTAATGCTGTAGTGATGTAATGTTGTAATGCTGTAGTGATGTAATAGTGTAATGGTGTAGTGATGTAATAGTGTAATGGTGTAGTGATGTAATAGTGTAATGGTGTAGTGATGTAATAGTGTAATGGTGTACCTTGGTGCAGGACGTTCGGCCGTTCTGACAGTAGCAGGAGTTACAGTCCTCCTCCCACCTCGACCCATCAGCCACCATCCGACCCCCCACCATACAGGGACGTCCCGTTACTGCCGAACCAACAGGACCCATATTAGAATAAATAGATAATTCTGGCCTAATTTGTACAGTGTAAAACCTGTCTGTACTGTATTTACATATATTTTTTATTTATTTATGATATTTAAATATTTTTCTATTTTAATTCCAATGTCTGAACATGATAAGAATGTATTCATTCAAATAAAAATTTTAGATTAAGTGATTTTAGAATTTTTCCATCCACAAATCGGCTGTGGCTTTTTTAAACTGGAAAAATAAATGTATTTAATTTTTTTCCTTAACGTGCTTTAGTGTTTTAGAGTTTTGGCAAAACTCTAAAACACTAAAACTACTTTCTGAGTAGTATATAAGCAAAATATATATTTTTTGCAAATATGTTTAAAATAACTTAGAAAAGTAAAAATAAAAACTGTAAAAAAAGTAAAAATATATACCATAAACCTGAGCTTTCTGTATCAATGTTCAATATAACATATCAACCACGGATATTAGTTATTAGTTTATTACAGTTGCTGCTACGCTACGGGTCGCACTACTTCATATTTTGCTATAATGCTATAATATAAGTGAGAAAAATGCTCTGCTGGGATGCATTGTGGGTAATGTAGTTGTTTAAATTGCGTACCTTCCTGGCACCTGGCCCCGGTTCTCCCCGGCGGACACAAGCAGCGGTAGCCGTTGATCTCGTCGATGCAGGTGGAGCCGAACGCACACGGAGACGACTGACACTCGTTAATATCTGCGGCAATGAGAACAGAAAATAAAAACTACATAAAAAAAAAAACAGTTATTTCTGTGTTATTAGACATTTTTTATCAAACAGTCTGTGTTAGCATTATCGATACAAATACAGACAGTACTAGTCTAGCACCCTGGCTTTAATATAAACACACAGACTGACCAATGGCAGAAGAGCTAGCCTCTTTACCTGACTGGAGAGACTGGAGCAATATTAGCATTAGCCATTACATGAGCTAAGCGCTAGCTGCAGCTAACCCCAGCTAGCACTAGAGCAGTACTAGCTAGAGCAGCACTCGCATTAGCATTAGCCACTAACCAAGCTAACCTCTAACTATTTCCCTGTTCAGGTGAGTATTATCAGCCTGTAGCCTGATGCTACCCCGGCTAGCACTGCTGTAGCATTACCTAATGCTAACGGTTTGCCGCTAATGCTAATTCTCCAGAAATTTTGAAATATAATCTTACTTTAAATAAACGGAAGTGCTTTACACACCCAAATAAACAGTTTTCAGGAGAGAAATCTGTGTAGATTAACATCCAGCACTCGTTTGACTTTAAAAGAAAATGTTTTATTTTTAAGAATTACAGGTTTGTTTACTTAGCTTAGCTTTACTTAACTTAGTTAACTACCCACCCACCACTACCCAGCGGTAAGACCTGCTGAATTAAAAGGGAAACATGGCGACACCGCTGTTCCTTACTAGTGTCGCTTAAAATGCGCCTTATGTATAAAAATAGACGTTCATTGATAGTGCACATTATAATTCAGTTCACCTTATAGTGCGAAAAATACAATATACTATAGTGTACTTCAAACAGCTTCCTACTACTAGCTGTGCGTGACTCATTAGCGTGGCGCTAATGCTAAAGCCGGTTATTTACTCACTGATGCGGCAGTCGGGTCCGGCGAAGCCCGCGGCGCACTCACACCGGTACCAGTTATCTCCGTCCACACAGGTCCCACTGTTGTAGCTGAAAGGGAAGGTCAAGCGCAGGGGTCAGAGGTCAACGCGAGCACTGATAAGGATCTGCTGTTCACTGTGTGATGAATGCTGAGGGGGATCCTGATCTAATCACATCCTGAAACTCCTCAGGGTTCGTGAGGAACCATGTGAGCTGCGTGTGAAGGGGGGTAGGAGGAAGTGGAGGGCAGTGAATGTGTTTTTGTTTAAAAAAACAGTGTAATAAAAATATTAGTAAAAAAAGGTAACTTTATGGGAAAGGGTGTGGCAGAAAAAAAAAAATATATATATATATATATATATATATATATATTTACCTTTTTTCAGTTATAATCAGTATTATAAACAGCATTGATTTATTTTGACTACTTTTATTTCTAAAGTATTAAAGTTTTTGTGAAAGGAGGTTTCAAAGGCTTAAATTAAATTTTCAGACAGTAGTAGGTACAGATTTCCATTAGATAGATAGATAGATAGATAGATAGATAGATAGATAGATAGGTAGATAGATAGATAGATAGATAGATAGATAGATGTGCATATAATGAGGGTATCTGATGCCAGCCATACAAAAAGTGCAAATACACAGTTATATAATAATTTAAATTTGCAGTGCTGCAGGGATTGCAGGGCTTCTTAGCAGTTTTCTGGGGCCTTCAAAGTATTTATATCGATATCGAAATTATATCGTAACGACCGAAATTTAAGGAATATATCGTGATATAAATTTTGGCCATATCGTCCAGCACTAGTTGAGGGGCAGGGTGTGACAGATACATACTGAGACTCTCTGGGGTGCAGTTTTATGTGTATATAGGTTAACTATGTGTGGGAATGGCTTACCATGGGTGTGGGTTGCAGTCATTCGAGTCTGGAATGAAAAAAAAATAAAAATTACTCAAAAATTAATGTATAAATGAGATTTTACACTGAAGACATTACTAACAAATGTTATTTTTGACCCAAAGGTGTCTCTTCACTGTACTACATATTTTCATATAACTTGCATAAAGGACAACAATTTCATAACTTGTATTTTAACATTTTTTCAAAAAATCAGCTCTGAACTAATTATACGGAATCGTAAAACATAAATTTACAAGTTTGAATGGTTAAATGGGTGTTACAGAGCTGTAGAAGCTAAAAATACATTTTTAAAAAGAGCTAGTTTAATTTTATCTTACAGTCTGTAACTAAAGTAAAATAAACACAGATTCACACCCATTATCTGATACATGTAAAGTCAGACTCCACCTCTTTTTGAACTGTTGCTCATGCGGTAGCATTGCAGAGTAGCATCACAGCGCTAATGCTCGGAGGAAAGCACAGCGACTCGGTTCTGATACATCAGCTCACAGACGCAGCCATGTGCTGATCAACATCGCTATAGGAGGCCAATTGTGCTCTCTCAGGGCTCTGGCAGCTGATGGCAAGCTGCATGATTGGGATTCGAACCAGCAATCTACCTATCATAGTGGCCCACTCTGCACACCTACCCTGCTTTTAAAGGGTCTGTGACACATACAGAAGCTCACCATGGGCTCTTTTAGGTTAAACAAATGTCAGTGATGGAACCATGGATGAGCAGATGTTCACAAACCTTTAGTTTTAGGTTGTTTAGTATAAATTATAGAGTGTACGATGATTACTGGGTTTCTACATCATATATACACAGGGGTTGGACAATGAAACTGAAACACCTGGAGAGTTGAGGTGCACATTGAATTCTGCCGTGATTTAATCAGCCGTGGTTTTATGTTTTTTGGATACAATCCGGGTTAGCACCCGAACATCCCTTTCAGACAGCTTCCTCTTACAGCATCCACAGTTAATCCTGTTGGATGTGGTTGGTGCTTCTTGGTGGTATGCTGACATTACCCTGGATACCGTGGCTCTTGATGCATCACAAAGACTTGCTGTCTTGGTCACAGATGCTCCAGCAAGACGTGCACCAACAATTTGTCCTCTTTTGAACTCTGGTATGTCTCCCATAATGTTGTGTACATTGTAATATTTAGAGCAGAACTGTGCTCTTACCCTGCTAATTGAACCTTCACACTCTGCTCTTTCTGGTGCAATAATGTGCAATTAATGAAGATTGAACACCAGGCTTCTCCAATTTAGCCATGAAGCCTCCCACACTAAAATGATGACAGGTGTTTCAGTTTCATTGTCCGACCCCTGTATATAAAAGGGTATATAAAGTGCTCTCTTACTCTGGCTGCAGGTCAGACCCTCCCAGCCCTCTTTACACACACAGGTGAAGCCGTCTCCGCTGACCACACAGGTGCCTCCGTTCTCACACGGACTGGGAAGACAGCTGCTGTTCTTCGCTGTAGACACACACACACACACACGCACACACGCACACATACGAACATAGATAGTTAATTTCATAAATCACCACAATACAAAGACTAGCGGGAATTATCATCTACTAACGTTATATAGCTGTAAATGGAACAGTTTGATCTTAATAAATAATAAAAAACATGCTTACCTATATTACAGGTGGTCCCCTCCCACCCAGGTGTGCACATGCACTTAAAGGAGTTCCCCTCATCGCTGCACGTCCCTCCGTTATTACAGGTGGCCTCATCACACTGACTCTCACCTGCACAAAATCACCAAACCGCATCAAAATACTGTACGCTCAGTATCTCCACCAATCACAGACCACATAGAGAGAGAGGCAGAGAGAAAAGGGGCGGGGCTTACGTGAGTGACAGGTCTTTCCCTTCCAGCCGTTCTTGCACTCGCAGTAAAAGTCGTTCACCAGGTCTCGACACACGCCGCGGTCCCGGCACGGGTTAGTGCTGCAGTCGTCTATATCTTTAATACAATCATATATATACACACAATTAACAAAAGGAAAAACACTATGATACTATATAATACTATAATATTGGGTCAAAAATCAGACAGGTTTGATTACTGGGCTTTTTAAACTGAACTAAACTAAAAAAAGACTTTAACTAAAAATGAAAAGTTCTTACTGGTTTCACAGTTTGGTCCCTCCCAGCCGTCAGCGCAGATACACTGATACACATTCACTTTATCAATACACGTCCCTCCATTACCACACGGACTGCTCTCACAATCATTTATATCTGAAAGAGAGAGACAGAAAGAGATGTTAATATCCTAAAAATATAAACCGGATACAGAATCATCTATAGTAGATACTGAATCATTTACAGTAGATACTAAATCATTTATAATAGATACTGAATCATTTATAGAAGCAACTGAATCATTTATAATAGATACTGAATCATTTATAGTAGATACTGAATCATTTATAGTAGATACTGAATCATTTATAGTAGATGCTGAATCATTTATAGTAGATACTGAATCATTTATAGAAGCAACTAAATCATTTATAATAGATACTGAATCATTTATAGTAGATACTGAATCATTTATAGTAGATACTGAATCATTTATAGTAGACACTGGGTCATGTTAGCAAATAATGAATAATTTATATTAGTTACTAAATCATTTATAGTAGATTTCAAATAATTTATAGTAGATACTGAATCATTTATAGTACTGTAGATGCTGAATCATTTATAGTAGCAACTGAATCATTTAAAGTAGATACTGAATCATTTATAGTAGATACTGAATCATTTATTTTAGATACTGAATCATTTATAGTACTGTAGATGCTGAATCATTTATAGTAGCAACTGAATCATTTATAGTAGATACTGAATCATTTATAGTACTGTAGATGCTGAATCATTTATAGTAGCAACTGAATCATTTAAAGTAGATACTGAATCATTTATAGTAGATATTGAATAATTTATAGTAGCAACTGAATCATTTATAATAGATACTGAATCATTTATAGTAGATACTGATTCATTTATAGTACTGTAGATGCTGAATCATTTATAGTAGATATCGAATCATTGACAGTGCATATTGTCTAACTTATAGCAGTAACTGAATCATAGTAGATTTGGGATCATTTGTAGTAGATACTGGATCATTTTAGCAAATACTGAATCATTCACGATAGATACTGAATCATTTATAGTAGTTACAGTAAATGAGTATGGTGAAACTCACTCTCGTGACAGTAGGTGCCGGTGAATCCCTCGTCACACTCGCAGCTGAAGTGTCCGCCGGCGTGGCTGCGGCAGCGTCCGTGAGGTCCGCACACGTTAGAGGAGATAAACCGCACGCTGCCTGCGCTGCTGTTTGATACCACGGCAACCGTGCAGCTGTCAATCACTGCGGAGAGAGAGCAAAAGAGGCGGGGCTTAATGTGGGTGTCAAAAGAAAACGAATATCTATAGTTAAAACAAACATTTAAAAAAGCCACAAATGTATTTTATACTTTTTAAATTTTCAATTTGATTATACATCCATGAAAAAAGGTAGAACATGGTTATGAACAGTAGAAAAGGTAAAAACTGTAAAAAAAATTTTGCTAAATAGAGGCCTCAAAAACATGAAAAACCTGTTCTCCCTCTCTTATAGTATATATATATATATATATATATATATATATATATATATATATATATAATCATCTCATTGAAATAAGCAGAGAAAATGTTTTTTTTTTATATTTCATGAATTTACACTTTGTATAGATTTACGTTATATATCTAAAAACCAGGCATTAAAAAATTAAATTATGTATTGTATACTTTTTTAAATTTTCAAAGGTAGAAAAAATGCATTATGTATATATATTGTTAAATGAAGTCCTTCAAAACATGAAAAACTGGTTATATATCAGAAACACAAGTTTTTGAGCTTTAATTTGGCAAAAAAAGAAACATTTTCTAACCATATATTTTATCTAAAAATTTTTAATTGGATATTTAAATGAGCCATTTAATATAGTAGAAAATATTACATATGTGTGTATGATGTTCAGATATGTAAGGGGTTAACAGACTTTATCATCTTCTTTGTCTTCCCCCTCGAACCTCGAATCATCACAGAGGATCTCGCGCTCCAGAGCTGCTGACAGATCTGCCCGCGGGTCAGATAGCGACGTGCTAAAGCTTAGCGGAGTCGTCGGGTAGTCTGCGCCCCCCGCCCGCCCGGGCAACCGCTGCCACCCTCGCCCTGTAACCCAATCGCAACTGTTCCCACGGCAACAGGGCCCCCGGGGACCGCCCTGGTACAATGGCATGACATCAAACCGGCCGAGGGAGTCGGGGTGGGGGGGTGAGGGGGGTGTGAGGGGGCTGAAGATAGCCTCAGTAATGCGACGGCTAAAAAAACCTTCTCCGGCTATTCGGCCGTCTCCATTAAAACCTCAGAACATCCCGTACTGCGGGATAGCGTTTCAGGGGTGTGTGTGAGAGTGTGAGAGTGTGAGAGTGCGAGAGCGTGCGACAGTGCGCGAGTGTATCGGCGGAGTCTAGACGTCCGGAGACACGGAGGCTGTGAGCTGAGATATGACCCGATATGAAGCTAAGCCTGAGCTTCTGGCTCTTTTTGTAGGAAGGCTTTAAGCTGATAGAGATGAACCTGCGGTCGTGTCAGCGCTACAATTACTGTCACTGAGACACATGGAAAAAGAGGCTGGAGAATTCGGCACCATCTAAACCATTCTGTACCTCGAACAGCTGGAAAATGCTCACAGACACTCCAGCAGGAGCGCTTATAAATATATAAAAGAACATTCATACATCCTGTATCATCAGTGTACAGAAAGTTCTCAGTACAGTATCATCTCTAAAACATTGTCTTTCTAGGAATTTTAATAGAAGCAGCTGAAATTATTTGGACCAAAATTATGGTGTCACATCAGTGTCAAAAGTAGGGGCACAAGGACCTTTTAAGTGCTGCCACTATGATCAGAAGATTGAAGGGTTCGAATCCTGTTCATGCAGCTTGCCATCAGCTACTGGAGCCCCGAGAGAGCACAATTAGCCTTGCTCTCTCTGGGTGGTTACAGTAGTAGCTGGTGCTCTTTCCCCTCATCACTCAACAAAGGGTGATGTGGATCAGCACAAGGCTGCGTCTGTGAGCTGGTGTATCAGAACCGAGTCGCTGCGCTTTCCTCCGAGCGTCAGCGCTGTCATGCTACTCGGCAATGTAATTCTACATCAGCAACACGATTCTCGTTTTTTGCTCGGAGTTTCACATTTGTGCTCACGAGAAGTAAATTTACACACGCAACTATAAAAAATTAGCAGGTTTATTTGTTTCACCTGGTATTTTTGCGCCCCCGACTTGACTTAACACTGATGTGATGCCATACAAAATGCCTAAATAAGTCTGATATGTGAAAAGACTAATTAATACAAAATGATGGCTTTTCCCTTAAAAAAGTAAAGACAAAGGTATATTTATGCTATTTAATTTATACAATTGTGAAAAAAATGTGTTCGGTATTCTGTAAAATTTATTACCAATAAATCCAATATTCTTCACTGCAGGTTTTCTATAATGCAGGGGATCCCACACACATATCCAACAAGCAGAAACAAGCAGGTAAAATCAGCACACCTGTGTAAAAACGTAAGAACAAGTAAAGGTGTACCTTGGCAGGGCGTGGTCCGGCAGTGGTCTTTGAGGTGGGAGCAGTTTTTACCCTCATAATCATCCGGACATTTACAGTAATAATCATTCGCCAGGTTTAAACACTGAGCGCCGTTCTGACAGGGGTTTCCTACACAGTAATCAATATCCAGCTGCAGAACAGGGGAAAAAAGGGAAAAAATACATTTATAAATATATTTTATAAAAGTATAAATCAGCCTGAACTGTCTCTACTGTCCAGGAAAGTTTTAATTCTACATTTATTGAAAGAATAAGAATCATCAAACCATCATATAATTGATATATATATATGTATATATATATAATTGGTCCTGATTTTGATTTTAACTTTAAAACACTTTAAAGATGTTTAATTAAGTGTAAACAGCTGCAGAACAGAAAAAAATACAATGAAATATTATAAATATATTTTATAGAAATATAAACCAGAATGAACTGTCTCTACTCTCCAGGAAAGGTTTAATTCTACATTTGTCCTAATATAACTCTCCGCTGGTCCTGATTTAAATTTAAAACACTTTAAAGTTGTTTAATTAGGTGTAAACAGATGCAGAACAGAAAAATTAAACATCGTAAATATATTTTATAAAAGTATAAATCAGCCTGAACGGTCTCTACTCTCCAGGAAAGGTTTAACGCTACATTTATTGAAAGAATAAGAATCATCAAATCATCATAACTCTCTGCTGGTCCTGATTTTAACTTTAAAACACTTTAAGGTGGTTTAAATAAGTGTAAACAGATGCAAAACAGAAAAAAAAATACAATAAAATATAATAAATATAGTTTATAAAAGTATAAATCAACCTGAACTGTCTCTACTCTCCATGAAAGGTTTAATTCTTTTTTTTTCTTTTTCTCCCCCCCTTATTGAGGTCTAATACTTTATTTCACTCTGCAACAATGCAATATTCTTAAGGAAGGACATATATTAAGGACATATATTATATTAATAATAAAATGAAAAAAATCAACAGACAGAAAAAACAAGAGAGAAAGAAGAAAGAAAAAGAAAAAATATATATAAAATATATATATAGAATTTTTTAGCTATAGTTAATGCAACTAATATTGGGATTTTTTTTATTCTTGTATAATTCTGACTGAAGGGAAAGGTTTAATTCTACATTTATTGGAAGATGTATAAGAATCATCAAATCATAATTTAACTCTCTGCTGGTCCTTATTTTAATTTTAAAACACTTTAAACTTGTTTAATTAACTTTAAAACACTTTAAACTTGTTTAATTAACTTTAAAACACTTTAGACTTGTTTAATTAACTTTAAAACACTTTAGACTTGTTTAATTAGGTATAAAACACTTTAAACATCTGGCGTGTCTGTTACTTTCTCCTCTACACAGGACTAACGGTGTGAAAAACAGGCGCTAATATGTTTTGTTACACCCTGCTAGCACTAGAGCGCTAATTCCATGGAAGTCAGGTCAGCCATTTCACGAGAAAGCACTAATGTGACTCAGCCAACGTGTTTATGACAGATGAGCATGCAGGTCCAGGCTAATATGTTAACGTAGCATGAACGAACATGACCATCACACAGGATGAGTCACTCACTATACATGATAAAACCGATGAGTTAGCACAGAATAATAAACAGGGACACGGCTATGCTAATTGGCTACGCTACAGGAACTTATCTCCATGCTAATGTTTTATGCTCTGTTCTGTTTGAACTGGAATGTGGGAATTTCAGAGTGCAGATAAGTATTTTTTTTAAGTCGTATAGTCCTATTAATAAGTAATAATGTTACAACTAGTGCTTCCAATCGATTAAAAAGATTTAATCAGATTAAATCGATTAATCGCATTTTTTCTACTTAAGACGCTTAAGAAGTTTTTTATAGTGTATATTTTAAATTTAAATAAAGTAATGAATTTAAGAAATGTAAATTGCTATTATATTTATATAAGTGGTGTTAACTAAAATACTAGTTAACTAAATTGTTAACTAAAATACTTGTATATTTAAGGGGAGATTCAATTAAATTAGATAGAGAAAGTGTTTCAAGTTATACTTATTCCTGCTAGCTAAGTTAAGTAAAGCTAAGCTACGTAAACAAAACTGTAACAAAAAAGACTTTATTTTAAAGCTAAACGAGTGCTGGATGTTAATCTACACATTTACATTTCTCTCCTGAAAACTGTTTATTTGGGTGAGTAAAGCACTTCTGGTTATTTACAGTAAGCATAGATTCCTGAATTTGTCCAGGACTAAGGCTGAAGCATTAGCATTAGCCGCCCAACAGAGTTACACTGAAGAACGCTGAGGGTGAAATTAGCTAGTGGTTCGTTCCACGTAGCTTGTTTTAACACAGTAAACATAAAGGCTGCAGTCCAATATACTCCGCTCTGAACGGTGAAAGAGAGCTAGCGCTGAGCGCAGTTAGCGGGTAATGCTAATGCTGCTCCAGCAGTGCTAGCCAGGTTTTGCAGCAGGCTACAGGCCGACAAAACTCACCTGTGAACGGCGAAAGAGCTAGGGCGGTGATTAGAGGATAATGCTAATACTGCCCTGGCCTTAGTGCTGGAGAAACTTCACTGAAACTCCTGTATAACTCTATACTCCAGCAGAGTGGCTTTACGGCTCCTTAATACCTGGCTGGTACTGGCACTGACGATTTTAAAGGATTTTAAATGTGCCTTATAGTGCAAAAAATGGGCTATAATTTTTTTTGCAGTGTATTTTTTTAAATAATTCTTTTTTTTTTAATTTAGTGTTTTGTCATATTGGCAAGAATATAATAATAATAATAATAAAAAAATTAAATCACAAAAAAATTGTGATATTATTTTAGGACCATATCGCTCACTTTTTGTTTGAACCCAAGATATTTCATGTTACCTTCATGTTTTATGTGGTGAACTTAGAAACGTTTAATTTATTGACAGAAATATACAGCTGTGTAAAACAAAAAAAAGTGCACTTCAGTTTCTGTGGCTCATCAGTGGCTCTGATTTTGCTATTTATAGGTTCACGTTTGAGTAAAATGAACATTAAAATGAACAAATATTTTAGTCAGTTTGCAGAAAATGAGAAATGGCTTCAGAAATCAATATTTGCTGGAATAACCCTGGTGTTTTTTAATCACAGTTTTTTTCATGCATCTTGGCATCATGTTCTCCTCCACCAGTCTTACACACTGCTTTTGGATAACTTTATGCTGCTTTACTCCTGGTGTAAAAAATTCAAGCAGTTCAGTTTGGTGGTTTGATGGCTTGTGATCATCCATCTTCCTCTTGATTATATTCCAGAGGTTTTTAATTTGGTAAAATCAAAGAAAACTATGATGATTTTTTTTTCATTAGCAGCAATGCTAATGTTTTATGATAGAGAATGCTACAGCGGTGCTATCAGACGGGGATATCTGAGCTAATGTATTTACTCAGAGCGAGAGAAGGCTGTAATGTGCTTTGATAGGGAAGGTGAGCCGGCGGTGTTTCAGAGAGAGGAACAGGCTGTAGTTCGTCTCGGGAGGAACATGAACGGACTTGACTGTGTTTGGGTGGAGCGGGAGCGGCGGCGGGGTCGGGTGGGACCCGGACGGCCCCAGATGAAGGGGAACGACGCTTGTGGTTTGGAGCTGGAGGGAGCTGTATAAACTAATCAAATTGTGATAAAAGGCTTAAATCAGGATGCGGTGAGAAAGTGAAGCTGATGACACAACTGGGGTTGTGTTGGATTGTAAGGCCAGGTTTAAGACATGGATTTGAGGAAGGAATGCTGTAAGTGGTTTGGGGCATGGCAGGGTGTGTCTGCATGCGTGTGTAAGTGTGTATAAGTGTGTGTGTGGGTGCATTCATCACTCGCTCACCTGGCACAGGTTTCCTGAGAAACCAGGCAGACAGAGGCACTGAAATCCATTGACATCATCCTGGCACCGCCCCCTGTTGAGGCAGGGGTGGCTGGCGCACTCGTCGATATCTCTCTCGCAGTGCTCGCCCGCGAAACCCGGAGCACACACACACTTATAGCCGTTCACAAGGTCCTGAAAAACAGAAAAAAATTACATTGCAAATCTTCTTTTTTCGACTATATATATTGCTATATTAAACAATGCAGGGCCCATGACATCACCAGAGTCTCACATCCGGACCAATCAAGAGCTGAATCAGCGCTGAGCACTCAAAACTCGAGAAAGCAGCAAAACAACAGTAATCAGCCCTTTAATCAGGCATTATAAAGGTAATAAAGAGCATTTTTATGGGATTAAAAGCGTGAATTTAGCTGTAACTGGAAATATCTGCGCTGAAAAAACTCTGCTGGACATTTACAAGCGCGTGCCCAACCATGTGGATAATAAAGGCCATGCGCTGGTTACCTCGTGTTTACTCCTGCAGACATGAACTAAATCTCTTAATTAATCATGGGTGTGGTTAATAATAAACCATTTAGTGTGTTAGTAGTCATTCCCTTTAAGAGCGAGCAGGTGAGCTCTGACTTTGGTGCGTTCGTATCTTAACAGCGCGGCGCTTTGCTTTGTGCGTCTCAGCAGAGACAGATACTGATCTGCACGCTCACGTTGTAAAGGTACACCAGCAGCTAATTTAAAGGAATGAGCTGACTATTGACTGTTGTCAGGGTTTAAATTAATCAGTGGCGCACCTGTGTTTGTTTCCCACCGTCAAAATAGAAAAATTTACCTGAACACACCTCACTTCCAGACCACCACACCAAACCAACAGTGTGAATTTATTTTTAAACTCTGACGCTATTTTAACAGCTCGGATGCGAGTTGGAGTGAAAATAGACTGTTGTTGACAGGGTGTAAGATAGCAATGAACATCGCACCTAATCTCATTGCATCCTATTGTCAGATTCTGCAGGCAAGCCAGTTTACCAAATTGAAAACCTCTGGAATATAATCAAGAGGAAGATGGATGATCACAAACCATCAAACCAAACTGAACTGCTTGAATTTTTGCACCAGGAGTGATTAGCATAAAGTTACCCAAAAGCAGTGTGTAAGACTGGTGGAGGAGAACATGATGCTTAGATGCATGAAAAAAACTGTGATTAAAAACCTGGATTATTCCACCAAATATTGATTTCTGAACTCTTAAAACTTTATGAATATGAACTTTTTTTATTTGCATTATTTAAGGTCTGAAATCTCTGCTTTATCTTTTTTGTTCTTTTCCAAAAGCATCTACAATAAATGCATTATGCTTTAATCCAAAATCCTCTGCACGCAACATCACTAAACACGCAGTTCAGTCGTTCAGGTTAACATTTCCAACCCTAATGTGCCGTTTACAGCCGTTCCATTAAACCCAGTACAATATAATCCCATTAATCCCAATCAGCCTGTTTACATTCGGCCGCTTTCTGTTCACTTCAGCTTAATCTGCACCGACCAAACATTCACAGGCTGGAGGAGTTCACCGAGGTAAAACACTGGGAAAGAAAAAAACAGAGAGAGAGAGGGAGGTGTGGGCACACGGGGAGGAGGAGAGCGAGAGAGAGAGAGAGAGAGAGAGAGAGAGGGAAAGAATAAAGCCTCTCTCTCTCTCCCGTTCTTTCTTTCTTTCTTTCTTTCTGGCAGGAGTCAGGAATGTTTATGGAAATCTGATCTACTGTGTTCATCCAGTCTTCCTCCCACCCGCACTTTCCTTCTCTCTCTCTCTCTCTCTCTCTCTCTCTCTCGATCTCTTTCAGTTCCCAGATGGCTTTCTTGCTCTCTTTTTTTTCTTTCTTTCTTTCTGTCTGTTCTCCAAAGCATGACTCAGCAGTCGCTATTTTTAAGGGAGGAATGAAGAAACAGAGAGAGAGAGATAAAGAATGAGACAGAGAGAAATAGAGAGAGAGAATAAGATATGCAGGGATATGGAGGGATGGAGTAATAGAGAGAGAGAGCGAGAGAGAGAGAGAGAGAGAGAGAGCGAGAGGAAAAAAAAAAAGAGGGAGGAAAGGGAGGAAAACCGCAAAACCGGGCCAAAAACAATGGAAACGTTTGAGGAAAAGCTCCTCAAAACATAAGCTTGATGTTTCTGAGGGGAATAATACCACACACACACTCGAACACACACACACACACACACACTCGAACACACACACACACACACATACATTCTCAGACACACCTACCTTACAAGATCCTCCGTTCAGACACTGTCCCTGACAGTCGTTAACATCTGCAAAAGAAACAAAAGAAAAGCTTTTTAAAAAAGCTGAAATAATAAACCGTCAGTTTGTAGTCGGTTCCCTCTCAGAAGCAGAAACTGAGCTCTTCGCTAATCTGAGTCGGTAACAAAGCCAGCGCTGATAAGAGCCCTTGTCAGATTTCCTGAGCTTTTCCCCCCGATAAGCGGCGGAGGGGAAACCGGGCCATGTTCAGCCCAGGCCCGGAGCCTGAGACACTGGTCGGGCCGTGTTTGAGTTGGACGCTATCAGCTAGCGGCTAGCTAATGGGCACTGATAAGATGCTGCACTTTAGCGAGCGCTAGTCGTTTATCAAGTGACTAATGTCACATGCAAACATTTAATCTGCGTAATAGCGTGATAAAGAGGGTTCCAGGCTTAATATTTTAATTGGCTCACAATTTGGATGAAAATAAATGTTGTTTTGTTGTGTTTAAACATATTTAAAGCAACAGTTACATTCAGTTACATTAATTAGGTTGCACCCATTGCTGACAAAACAAATGAAGAAATTGTTGACCACTTAAAAATGATTGGTTTCTTTGATTTCACCAAGTTAAAATAACTCTGAAATATAATCAAGAGGAAGATGGATGATCACAAGCCATCAAGATATCCAAAAGTTTTCCAAAAGCAGCATGTAAGACTGGTGGAGGAGAACATGCCAAGATGCATGAAAGTAGTTTATAGAATAAAACAACAATGTTCATTTTACTCAAACATAAACCTATAAATAGCAAAATCTGAGAAACTGATCCAGAAACTAAAGTGTTTTTTTTTCAGAGCTGTATGAAGGCTAGAAGTGCTTTCTATTGTTTGAAGGTTCTTTACACTCAAACATCTCTTAAAAATGGACCAAAAAATCACCGAAAGCATGGACAAATCTAGCCAGACACCGCAGGTCATGATCACTACCACCATGTTAGCCCTATATGATGCATTAATGATACAAATGTGACACCGTGAATCACTTTTTGGAATGGAGCGTCTTATCCATCTGCACTCACTATCAGACCTCACTCACGACCACGCTGGACAAATTCAGCCTCACTCACAAGATAGCACCTCACAACTTATACAGATGCGGGCTCTGTTCCCAAGCTGTCCCCCTCACTTTTGGACATTTAAACAAACTTTTGCTTTAGTAATTCGTTTTCTTTTTTAGAAGGTTTTGTCTGAAAGTGATGAGCAGGTACGTACTGATGTCACAGTTCTGTCCCGTCCAACCAGGGAGGCACTCGCAGAAGTATCCACCAATCAGGTTACGGCAGGAGTGGGCATTCACGCACGGGTTCTCATCACACTCATTAGCATCTGCAGAGAGAGAGAGAGAGAGAGGGAGAGAGAGAGAGAGAGAGGGGGAGAGAGAGAGAGAGAGAGAGAGAGAGAGGGAGAGAGAGAGAGAGAGAGGGAGAGAGAGAGAGAGAGAGGGAGAGAGAGAGAGGGAGAGAGAGAGAGGGAGAGAGAGCAAGAGAGAGAGAGAGAGAGTGAGGGAGGGTCTGTTACTGCTGAACACGCCTCGTGTCAGGAATGCAGTTTAGCACAAAACTGAGGTGGGGGTCTCTCGGTGGTCCGCTGTATACATTCTTATATGGCTGAGTCGGTTACCAGGGCGAGGGAGTCCAGAAACAAACAGAGAGAGAGAGAGAGAGAGAGAGAGAGAGAGAGAGACTCAGTGACAAAGAAAAACGAGTGATAGAGAAGACAGAGAGAGTGATAGAGGGATATAGTGAGAGATTACAGAGAAAGGGAGTGATGGATACAGAGGGTTACAGATATAGTAATAAAAGCGTAGAGAGATATAGAGACAGAGAAAGTGATACAGAGAGAAAAAGCGAGACAGACAGATAAATAAAAACAATAAATAGAGAGATATTGTGATAGAGATATAGAGTCAAGAATAGAAAGAGACTGAGAGAGGGGGGGGGGACAGACAGACAGACAGACAGATAGGTGCTTTGCAACATCATAGCATCCACCACAGATACCATAGTAACATTGTAGCAACCACCTAGCAACTCCATAGAAACCACACAGCAACCACCACAGATGCCATAGCAACACATTAGACAGACAGACAGATAGAGATAAAGAGGATTAGAGACATAGAGATGGATCATGAGAGAGAGAAATAGATAGTTAGATAGATAGATAGATAGATAGATAGATAGATAGATAGATAGATAGATAGATAGAGAGGGAGCAATAGTGAGGAATAGAGAGAGTACAAGAGAGAAAGATGGAGACAGACACACAGACAGACACACAGACAGACAGATAGACAGACAGATAGATAGATAGATAGATAGATAGAGAGGGAGCAATAGTGAGGAATATAGAGAGTACAAGAGAGAAAGATAGAGACAGACAGACAGACAGACAGACAGACAGGTAGATAGATAGATAGATAGATAGACAGACAGATAGAGATACTGACCGATCAGGCAGGTTTTGCCGCTCCACTGTGAGGGGCAGAGGCACCTGAAGCCGTTGATGAGATCCACACAGGTACCGGCGTGATTACAGGGGTTCGGACTGCAGTCGTCTTCATCTGAGGAAGAGGAGAAGCAGGAGTTACAGCACAGATACACACACACACACACACACACACACATTCTGTCTCTGGTTAGCCGGTGGCCACACAGCCTGTAATGGTCTGGATCTGTCACTGTTTAGTGTCTCTCTGAGGGTAAAGTAACGGCTCTGGTTTGTATCCAGCGTCTGATAAAGGAACGGATCAGCGAAACAAAACCGATTAAACAGCCTGATTTTAAGAGTTACAAAATACATGCAATAACTGGAGATGGATAGAATATAGAGAGAGTCCAATAGAACAGAATTAAGCTAAGGAGCAGTGCTGAAAATAAACAGAATAGAAATGGAAACAAATTGGAAAAAAATAGTTTGGAATAGAATGAAACATAGACAGAAGGACAGAAATAGTACAGATTAGAATCTAAAACAATAGAGTATAGAACTATAGAATAGAAAATAGAATTAAAAAAAGAATAAACAAAGAATAAAATAGAATAGAATAAACAGAATCTAATAACCTAATTGAAAAGGAATAGTTTGAAATAGAATAGAATAGAACAGAATAGAATGAAACATAACAGAATAACATAACTGAAAAGGAATAGTTTTCAAAAATAGAACAAAACATAAACAACAGAAATAGAATAGAATAGAAAACAATAGAATATAAACCAATAGAATGGAATAAAACATAACAGAATAACCTAATTTAAAAGGAATAGTTGGGAATTGAAGAAACAAATAAAGACAGAAATATAGTAGAATCTGAAACAATAGAATATAGAACAATAGATTAGAAAATAGAATAGAAACCAATAGAATAAAATAGAACAGGATACAACATAACAGAATAACCTAATTGGAAAGGAATAATTGGGACAGAAATAGAATAGAATATAAAACAGGAGGATATAGAACAATAGAATGTAAAACAATAGAAAAGAAAATAGGATAGAAAACAATAGAATAGAATACATTTGAATAGAATAAAACATAATGGAATAACATAATTGAAAAGGAATAGTTTGGTATAGAATGAAACAATATGGACAGAATAGATAAAGAAAATAAAACAATAGAATATAATACAATAGAAAATTAAACAGAATAGAAACCAATACAATAAAATAAAATAGAATAGAAAACAAACATAACAGAATAACGTAATTGGAAAGCAACAGTTAGGAATAGAACGAAACAATAAGAAGAGATAAAATACAATATAAATAGAACACAGAATGAAAGAATAGTACAGATAGTGTAGGTAAGATGTAGTTAATCTGTATGTAATACAGCAGTAATAAAGGTGTAATACAGGTGTTATGGATGTTTTGTGAGGGTGGAGGAGGGGGTGAACACTCACTGATGGTGCAGGAGGGTCCGGTCCAGCCTGGAGAGCAGCGGCACTCGAACCCCTGACTGCTCTCCACACAGCTCCCCCCGTTAAAACACGGCTCCGACAGACAGGCGTTATCCGCTAACCAGAGAAACCAGAGAGATTAAATACCTATAATTAGTTCATTATCTCCATATACATGTATTTTATATGAGGGGTAGTTTGGGAGGGGCACTGGGTGATGTATGGGTTTAGAGGCGAGGCAGGAGGGACAGCTGATTGACTGATCTGCATATTGTCATGTGTTATATACTACTAGAGAGATATATAAATGATGGACTTCCATACAATTTTACAGAAACAAAGAATAATGAGCAGGTGTCCCATGACTTTTGTCCACAGTGTATAGTGTATTAGTGAATGTCTGCTGCTGTTCTCCTCCTGCCCGGCTCTGATACTGCAGCCGGAGCGCTGCAGCCTCTGGGTTTTCCCCTTTCAATCACTCTCTCTCTCTCTCTCATTCCTCCCTCCTGTTCTCTCCCTCATTTTCTCTCTCTCTTTCTCTCCTTTTCTCTCTCTCTCTTTATCAGATGCAGTCAGTAGGCTGGAAAGCCCCTTTGTCCTTTCTCATACCGGCCAACAGACCACACCAATATAAAGAGAGAGAGAGGAGACAAAAGAGATGGAGAAAGAGAGAAAGCGAGAGAGAGAGAGAGAGAAAGTAGAGGAGAGAAATCAAAGATGAAAGAAGAAGAAAAGTGGAAAAATAAAGAGAGAGAGTGAAAGAGAAATAAAGAAGAAAAGACGTGTAAGTATGAGAGAAATAAAAGAGAGAGAGAGAGAAAGAGATGAGTTTAAAGGAACAAAGAAAAGAAAAGAGAAAAGAAAAAAGTGACTACACCTCCGCCACAAGTAAGGAAACCTCACACACACACACACACACACACACACACACACACACACATGGCGGGAAGGGGAGAGCAGAACCCCACACGTTGAGGCGCATTCCTCTGTCCAAATCAATTAAGGCTCCACTCCATTCCCCGACCGGCTCAGAAACACACGGCATGATTGATATTACCAGCATTATTGTGTGTGTGTGTGTGTGTGTGTGTGTGTGTGTGTGTGTGTGTGTGAGAGTGTGTGTGTGTGTGTGTGTGTGAGTGTGTGTGTGAGTGTGTGTGTAAGTGTGTGTGTGTTTATTTAAGCTTGGCTGGGATCCTCCTGTTCTCCTTCTGACTCCATTCATACTGAGAGAGAAAGAATGTGAAAGTGAGAAAGTGATATATATATATATATATATACAGTACAGAGAAAGAGTGAGAGACGAAGAGGTTGCGAGAGAGAGAATGTAAGAACAAAAGACTGAGATAAAGACAGAAATAAAGAGAAAGTGGGAAGTTAGTTTGAGAAATGAAAGCCGACAAAACGTAAAAGAAAGTGAGAGTGAGAGAGATAAAGACCGAATTTGAATTGCGAGAGAATTGAATCGCACAGGCGAGAACAATCACTAAATTTTGAAAGAGAATGTGAGTGTGACCAAGAGAGAACTGAATTGCGAGAGAACTGATTTGCGAGAGAATGTGAATACAGGATGAATTGAATGAGAATGAAAGAATGACATGAGAATGAAAGATCTGAATTGCGAGAGAACTGAATCGCACACATAAGAACAAGGACTACATTTTGCGAGAGAATGTAAGTGTGAGAAAGAGAGAACTGAATTGCGAGAGAGAAAACTGAATTGTAAGAGATCTGAATTTGCGAGAGAATCTGAATACAGGATGAATTGGCATGAGAATGAAAGATCTGAATTGCAAGAGAGAGAACTGAATTGCGAGAGAATTGAATCGCACACATAAGAACAAGAACTACGTTTTGAGAGAGAATGTAAGTGTGAGAAAGAGAGAACTGAATTGCGAGAGAACTGAATTGTGAGAGAATGTGAACACAGAATAAATTGGCATAAGAATAAAATATCTGAATTGCGAGAAAGAGAATTAAATTGGCATAAGAGAAAGCGAATTCAATAGTAAGACAGATTGTGAATTTAATGTATTAGAGAGAGAACTAAATTGGCAGAGAATTGAATTGCGAGAGAATTGAATTGAAAAGCACAACATTTTAGAAGAGAGAGAAAATTACACTGCGAGAGAATGTGAAGGCATGGTAGAGAGAACTGAATTCGAGTATTCAATTGCAAGAAAAAAAGTAATTAATTGGTTAGAGAGAGAAATGAGTTTCGAGAGAGAGAGCGCGCGAGAGCGAGTGAGAAAGGAGTTGTGCTGTTTCTTTTTCCCTCTTTCCTGCAGCGCTCGGGTTCAGCTGACCCCAAACAACCCTGCAGTGCTACAGTCCATTAATCACCATTAGCCCGGCCATTCAGCCTGACCTGAACTACATTACCCATAACCACACACATGCCCCTCCCCCCCACCCCTGTTAGAGCGACAGCACCCACAACATCAGCTAATCTGATGCAACAAACAGGACCTAACACCCCTTTAACCAGGGTATAGAGTGATACAGAGTGTGTATGTGTGTGGGTGAGTGTGTGTGTGTATGTGTGTGTGTGTGTGTGTGTGTGTCTCACCTCTCTCGCAGTTCTGGCCGGAGTAGCCCTCAGGACAGGCGCAGTGGTACTTGTCTGGTCCTGTGTTACTGCAGGTTCCTCCATTCAGACAGGGCTGCCGCGTGCCACAGGTGTTCAGGTCTAACACACACACACACACACACACACACACAAAATAAGGGTGTGTCTGATTACAGTGTTGACCAGATTTCACAGACGAAAGGAAAGTATACAGCCAAAGGAACCAAAACAGAACTTAATAAAAATAAAAAGAATTGAATAGAATTAAACAAACTGAAACAAAAATCAATACAATACTGAATTTCCCAGAATAGAACAGATCAAACCTGTACGATATACAATGTTACAGAATGAAATTAAATGAAATCATAAGATCAGAAAAGAATGGAATAGAATAGATTGGAAGAAACTGCAATAGAACTTAATGTAATAGAATTTAAAAACAAAATGAAACAGAAATACACTTAGTTTTTCTCTTTTTGAGACCATTAAATGCCACTGATATATTTGCATAGTAAGAGCAATTGACTTTTAATAATTTAATATTTTTAGGCATTGGAATTTGAATATTAACATTTTGAAACCAAAAAAAAGTAAGTAAATCAGACATAAATAAAAGAAAAACACACAACTTTGTTTTTAAACAAAGTCGATATATCAGCTCAATTAAGATTAAATGTACTGTGGTAATGTCAATGTCTAAGGTGTGTTCTGATGCTCATTGCTATCTTACAGCTCGCCAACAGTCTATTTTCCCGCCTTCTATCAGTATATATATATATATATATATATATATGCCGATGGGAGTGGTGGTCTGGAGGTGAGATGTGTTCAGGTAAATTTGCTAAAAAAAATTTGCTATCTTGGCAGCACAAAACACAGGTGCACCACTTACTGATTAAAACCAGGACTACAGCGAACCGTCAAAAGTTCATTGCTATCTTGGCAACGCAGAAAAACAGAGAGAGTGACAGAGTGAGAGAGACAGAGTGAGAGAAAAAGAGAGAGAGAGAAATACAGAGAGAGAGAGAGAGAGAGAGAGAGAGAGAGAGAGAGTAAGAGAAAGAATGAAAAGAGTTAAATTATAAACACAACAAAACACCAGATTCTAATACCGAGATCATGCACCTTCACAGTGTGAACAAGCAAGTCAGTTTCCTCTGCTGCGAAGCACAGAAGCGCTGCGCTTTTAAAATAGCAATTCTGCAAAGTCAGAATGGGAATGGCAAGTGATGTGCTGATTGGTTCCATTCATGTTACGCTCAAAATTAATCACACCCATAATTAATTAAGAGAATAAGCACATGCCTTTTGAGCATTTAGTGCATTGCAAGGCGTATATCAAAATACAGTAAAACAGAATTGAATAGAATTCAAAGGAATAGCATGAAAAATAACTAAAATTTGTAAATTTGTAAACTGCAATAGAACGGAATGAGGCGCTTATAATACTGTAGAATTGAATAGAATTGAGCAGAAGTGAATACCTTTATCACAGAGCTGTCCTCCCCAGTTAGTGTCACACAGGCACTGCCAGGGCTCCACACAGGTCCCGTGCACACAGCCCGGGTGAGGAATACACTGATCACAGAACTCCCCCTGCCAGCCGTACAGACACCTACACACACACAGATCCATTTAATCAATAAAATCACTTTTATTGATTATATATTTCTTTATATCTTAGTTTAAATTTATAATAATGATGAAAGTGTGTTTACTTGCAGTCTCCCGGCACCTTACAGGACCCATGCTCAGCACTGCAGCCCTGCCTACACATCGCTGAGAGAGAGAGAGAGAGACACACAGAGAGAGAGAGAGAGAGAGAGAGAAAAAAGCATTCAATTATAAACACACTAATACACCAGAATCAAATATAAAAATAATCATATAAATCATATAGCTTCAAAATTATCTACACAGATATCCAATCAATTAATTACAATGAACCATAGTGAATTGTTTTGATAACTGATCAATTGTTGTTCTTTTTGTTTTCTCTCAATTAATATTTTTTTATTAATTAATGCTTTGGCAATACTGTAATTAACTATGGTCATGCCAATAAAGCTTCTTTGATCTGGCTTTGTGTCGTCTGAAGTGCTTCCACTATGATCAGGAGATCGCTGGTTCGAATCCCGGTCATGCAGCTTGCCATCAGCTCTCTCTGATGAGCCCTGAGAGAGCACAATTGGCATTGGCCTTGCTCTCTCTGGTGTAAATTGGGGAGAAAATGAAAAAAAAAAAAACTTATTTTAATTTGAGAAAAAGAGAGAGAGAGATACAGAGAGAAAGAGAGAGGGATTAGCAATGTGAGGAACTGATGATCACCACTGTATCTGTTATCAGATTGATCTGTTATCATAGACAGTCTCCACATTATCTGTTCAGCCAATGAAGTCATCGTCGCTCCCTCTTTCTCTCTCTCTCTCGCTCTCTCTCTCTAAGTCTCTCTCTATGTGGCTCGCTCTTGTATTTGGGATAGACAGAGCTCAGCGAGCACGATGAGGTCATTTCCCCTGTGCCCCCGGCTCCCCCCTCATCCTTTCACTATCTCTCAGGAACGAGGGATGAATGAAGGAAGATAGAAATCTCCCACAGCAGCGCTAATCCCAGATGATCCCGCCGCGGATCTGTGTCCAGACGCTACCGCCGCAACCTTACGCTGCCGCAAATCCACCTTCAATGCCACTAAACTAACTACGGAGGGGGCCGCGGGTGTGTGTGTGTGTGTGTGTGTGTGTGTGTGTGTGTGTGTGAGTGTGTATGTGCTAAAATGCCTATGAGGTCACTGTTTAACTGAGAGCGATAGCTGCTACAAGCCCGATAGGGCATTGACCCAATGTAGCGTACCTCTTTAAAGAGTTTAGCCTGTACAAGAACCACCGCAGAGCAGAGAGTGATATTATTATTTGGGAGTGCTGCTAGGTGGTTGATATGGTATTCCAATATTTCTGATTCTCCCCCAAAAAGTGTTCTATTATTTTGGCAATACTTTTCTGCAGGGTCTAGACTCTGTAAAGCTGTGTTTGTGCATTTGCAAACCTTCTATAGTGTTGCTAGGTGGTTGCTATGGAGTTGTTTAGTGGTTGCTAGGCAGTTTCTGTAGCATCCCAGGTGGTTACCTATCAGCACTGCTGTGTCTGATCCATACACTTGAACAGGCCCAACCCACACTAACATAATACCTAAAGTGGTTTATATGGTATTTCAGTATTTCTAATTCTGCCATCCTATTCTATTGGCAGTACTTCTCTTTAAGGTCTAGACTAGCTGTGTTTGTACGTTTGCAAACAAACGTATCGGGACACCTGCTATAGTGTTGCTAGGTGGTTGCTATGGCAATACCTGGTTGCTATAGTATTGTTTAGTGGTTGGTAGGGAGTTGATAGGTGGTTACCTATGTTTTGCCAAGTGGTTGGTGTGGTGTTCCAGGAGTTTGCTTTGGTGTTGCTCCGTCGCTGTTAGGCAGCTGATATGACAATGCTAGATGGTTCCTATGATAACCCAGGTTGTCAGCGTATGGTTGGTGTGGTATTCCAGATGTTTGCACTTAAGTTGCTAATTCATTGTCAGGCAGTTTTTAAAGTAATGCCAGGTGGTTGCTACAGCTTCTACAGCATCCTACAGCATCCTAGGTGGTTACATGTATTCACCAGGTGGTTGGTGTGGTATTCCAAGAGCTATGCCGCTGTTGTGGTAGCTGCTATGGTAATGCTAGGTGGTTGCTATGATAACCCAGGTGGCACCTGTAGTTACCAAGTGGTTAGTGTGGTATTCCAGATATTTGCTTGGTGTTGCTAAGTCATTGTCAGGTAGCTTTTACGGTAATGGCAGGTGGTTGCTAGAAATTTTCTACAGCATCCTATGTGGTAACATGTATTCACCAAGTGGTTGGTGTGGTATTCCAGGAGTTTGCGTTGGTGTCTACTATGGTAATGTTAGATGGTTGCTCTGGTAACCAAGATGGTTTCCTGTAGTCACCAAGTGGTTGGTGTGGTATTCCAAATATTTGTTTGATGAGGCTAAATCATTATCCAACAGCTGCTATGGTAATGCTAGATGGTTGCTATGATATCCCAGGTGGTTGCTCACCAGTGTTGCACTCAGGACTGGCCCAGCCCTCCATGCAGGTCTTGTTTCCGTTGTGGTCGCAGGTGTAGTGGCCGAAGAAGTCGTCTCTGGGTCGGCAGAACTTGTTGCAGCCGACGCCGTAGTAGTGCTCGTCGCAGCTCACGCGAATCTGATACGTGAACTGAGCGACAGGGCCGTTATGCCTCAGAATCTGCCAGTGACGGTTCGGGTTAATCATGCCGGACTGAACCGCCTTCTCAATCAGCTGACCACTCGTACCTGGAGGCGAAAGTGAGAGACGAACATTCCACATAGTTACACCACTGACTTATGAAAGACTCCACAGTGTCAAATTAGTGAACAATAACACATTGCTCACTGATACATCAATGACCTGTAATAAAATATTACAGTGAACACTGACATTTAATTCACTCCACACAGTTACACCACTAACCACTACTGTACATTCACATTACTGACCAGTAACATGCTTCAAAACTACACTATTGACCAGTAACATATTTCCCAACTACACTACTGAGCAGTAACGTACTTCACAGTTACAACGCTGACCTGTAACACTCTTCACAATATTCGTCAGACTGTTACACTACTGACCTGCAACATACTCTAAAGTCACACTGCTGACCTGTAACACACGTACATCACAACTATATTACTGGCCAGTAATATACTTCACAACTACACTACTGAGCTGTAACACTCTTCACAGTGTAATACTCTTTAGACTGTTACACTACTGACCTGTAACATACGTACATCAGAGTTACATCACTAACCGCTACTGTACAGTCACACTACTGACCAGAAACATACTCTAAAGTCACACTACTGACCTGTAACATAAGTACATCGCAACTATATTACTGGCCACCAACATGCTTCATGACTACACTATTGACCAGTAACATACTTCACAGTTACAACGCTGACCTGTAATACTCTTCACACTGTTTCACTGCTGTAACATATGTATATCAGAGTTACACCACTAACCACTACTGTACAGTCACACCACTGACCTGTAACATACCGTACGTACAATCACAACTACATTACTAACCAGTAACATACTTCACAACTACACTACTGACCAGTAACATACTTCACAGTTACAACGCTGACCTCTAACACTCTTCACAGTGTAATACTCGTCAGACTGTTACACTACTGACCTGTAACATACGTACATCAGAGTCACACCACTAAACACTACTATACAGTCACACCACTGACCTGTAACATATATGTACACTTACATTGTTGACCTGTAATATCCTCGCACTGTTTCACCACTGACCTGTAACATACTTCACAGCTATACTACTGACACCGCTGACCCATCACACTGTTACATCACTCACTCGTGTATATAGACTATAACATTACATATACATTGTGTCATAGGTTTGATAACAACTGCAGTTTCTTAAACTTGAAAGAAGTGAAAGAAGGGATAGAGCAGTGAAACTGCACTTCGCACGGGGCGGACGAGAAAAGTGTGTGTGTGTGTGTGTGTGTGAACGGGTTGGTGTGTATGTACGTCACATTAGTTTCACTGAAGCACATGGCATTTTTCCCAACTGGCCACACTCACTGGGGCAGGAGGAGAAAGTGGGCAGGAGTGTGTGTATGTTTAAAAGAGTGTGTGTGTGTGTTTAAAAAGTGTGTGTTTAAAATAGTGTGTGTGTGTTTTGGACAGTGTGTAATGGCAGCTGCAGTTTAATTACATTTCTCTGCAGCGTGACGGCAAAAATATTCAGCACGATACCCAATCCTCACCACAATCACACACACACACACACACACACACACACTATAATGTACCTGTACTCCAAACTTTTATACTGCTTACTAGTAAACAAAGCCAGTGTGACGAGAACAGCATGTGACCTGTGTGTGTGCGTGTGTGTGTGCGTGTGTGAGGCTCGCTGGTCATTTTTTCGCAGCCGTTTAGAATCCCACGCCAGTATGAGGTATTTGCTCGGTGGGCTGAGACGTGTGTGTGTTGTGTGTGTGTGAAGTACGTTTTGGACAGTAGGTTGTGCTGAGACCTCACGTCACACACACACACACACACACACACACATACACCTGCACACAGCTCAGAAAACAGTGCTCACTAGTGTGTTAAACTCTGCCTCACACAGAGTGCACTATTTCCAAAGGCCAGGTAAATATCTTTAAACCTGTAAATTGTATGTCTGAATATCTGTGGATTCCCATTTTAGAGCATTATGAACGTAATGCAATCAAATCCTCACAGCAATGGTCTTCCAGTATCTAGCAGAAAGACAGTTACTCCAACAAAAGCAGGTAAAACCCTTTTTTTAAATAGCCACATACTTGTATATGCCAAATACTTGTCCACATAAGGTATATTGTACACTGTGTTACAAATGAGTCCTGTAACAGTGATGCAGGTCACTGGGGTAACAGTGTGGAGAGCATTACACGTCATTGTTGTAACAATGTAGATTGTATTACAAATCACTGGTGTAACAGTGGGGATCGTATTACATCTGATGTAGCAGTGTAGAGTGTATAACAAGTCATTGGTGTAACAGCGTGGAGTCATTATTATAGGTCAGTGGTGTAACAGTGTGAACAGTATTACAGGTCAGTGGTGTAGTAGTGTGAACAGTATTAAATGTCAATCACTGGTATAACCACTGGAATTGTATTACAAGACATTAATGTAACAGCGTAGAGTGTATAACAAGTCAGGGGTGTAATGTGTAACATTGTGTGTCATTGGTATAACAACGTGGAGTCATTATTACAAGTCAGTTATGTAACAGTGTGAATAGAATTACATGTCATTGGTGTAACAGCGTGAAGGCATTATTACAGGTCGGTGGTTTAACAGTGTAAATGGTATTGGGGTCAGTGGTGTAACAGAGTGAGTAAAATTACAGGTCATTAGTGTAACAGTGTGGACAGTAGTACAGGTCATTAGTGTAACAGTGTGGAGTTGCTATTACCTATCATTGGTGTAACACTGTCAAGTGTGTCACATATTATTGTAGCAAATGTAGCAGTGTGGACTGTATTACAGGCCAGTGGTGTAACACTGTTTAGTCTCTATTACAAGTCAGTGGTGTAACACTGTTGAGTCTTTATTACGAGTCAGTGGTGTAACACTGTTAAGTCTTTATTACGAGACAGTGGTGTAAAACTGTTGAGTCTTTATTACGAGTCAGTGGTGTAACACTGTTGAGTCTTTATAATTATTATGAGTCAGTGGTGTGACACTGCTTAGTCTTTATTATGAGTCAGTGGTGTGACACTGTTGAGTCTTTGTTATGAGTCAGTGGTGTGACACAATTGAGTCTTGATAACGAGTCAGTGGTGTAACACTGTTGAGTCTTTATTATGAGTCAGTGGTGTGACACTGTTGAGTCTTTGTTACGAGTTAGTGGTGTGACACTATTGAGTCTTGATAACGAGTCAGTGGTGTAACACTGTAGACTGTTGTACATATCTAGTCTAAAGTCTTTATAAAAAGCAGGATTCACTCTGCTTAATACTCTCAGTAAAAATTACCGGTTACTGACAAACTGTCAGTTACTGACGGTTACTGTGTGTGTGTCTGTGTGTGTGCGTGTTAATGAGGCCAGCTCTAGAGTAGGAAAGTGCTAAAGGCCACTTGACATGCTGACGCTAAGAGAGAGTCAATATTTGCACTGCTGCCCCACACACACTCACACACACACTCACACACACACACTCTCACACACACACACTCACACACACACACACACTCACACACACACACACTCACACACACACTCTCACACACACACTCTCACACACACACACTCACACACACACACACACTCACACACACACACACACACTCACACACACACACACACACTCTCACACACACACACACACACACACACACACAGCTCTTGGCAGGTCTAAGTAGCTTCAAGATGTTTGGGTGGGCTTCAAACACTCGCTCAAATTTCACTACAAACACCAGCCGCCCCACAGTGTCCTCGCTGTTTGTGACTGCATGTCAGCGCTGAAAAGAATTATGGGGTTTGTAGTGTTCTGTCATTTACACAAAACAACACAAAAGAGTTGCAGTGACCTGTCTCTCTGTGTGTGTGAAGCCAACTCTAGAAATGATACGGGAAATAATATTAGCCACACAAATATTTGTTGAGGGCAAGATCAAGAAAACGATAACTGAACACACACACACACATACACACACACTGATAAGTGGGGTAAGGGAGGTGACAGTTAGCATGGTGCTAATAGTTCTCATACTCTTGATAAATGTAGGACCTTATGACCGTCCCACCACATGTCTTAAGTGTATGTAAACACCAATATATATATATATATATGGGAAAAAATAAGAGAGCACTTAAAAATGATGAGTTTCTTTGATTTTACCAAATTGAAAACCTCCGGAATATAATCAAGAGGAAGATGGATGATCACTCCATCAAACCAAACTGAACTGCTTGAATTTTTGCACCAGGAGTAAAGCAGCATAAAGTTATCCAAAAGCAGTGTGTAAGACTGGTGGAGGAGAACATGATGCCAAGATACATGAAAACTGTGATTAAAAACCAGGATTATTCCACCAAATATTGATTTCTGAACTCTTAAAACTTTATGAATATGAACTTGTTTTCTTTGCATTATTTGAGGTCTGAAAGTTCTGCATCTTTTTTGTTATTTCAGTCATTTCTCATTTTCTGTAAATAAATGCTCTAAATGATTAAAATATTTTTATTTGGAATTTGGGAGAAATGTTGTCTGTAGTTTATAGAATAAAACAACAATGTTCATTTTACTCAAGTGATAAGTGTAAATAATAGATAATAGATACGTGTAAATGTAGTACTAATAATACGCCCTATTGTGTGTGTGTGTGTGTGTGTGTGTGTAAAGCTGTCACACAACGTCCTGTTTTTAATTCACTGCCTGCACCTGCTTTCAGTCATCAGCCATTCAGTTTTAAAAGTGTTCGACAACACACACACACACACACACACACACACACACACTGCACCAGTTTATCACTGGTATCTGTTCTCTTTTCCTGTTCATGCCTGTGCCACCATTCTCACCAGGCTTTCTCATTCTCAGCCTGTTTACTCAGTGATTGTGGGTGAATGCATGTGAGTGAATGTGTGTGTGAGCGAATGACTAAGGGATAGAGAGAGAGAAAGAATAAGAGAGTGAGAGAGAAAGAGTGACTACTGGAAAGAGAAAAGCAAACATGTACTCACTGCCAGTGCTGGAGTCATTGTTGAAGTCCATGGCCTCCAGGATCAATGTGTACGACCTCTGAAAGAGAGAGAGAAGAGAAAGAGAGAGAGAGAGAGAGAAAGAGATTTATTTAGTTCATTGTATTATATTTATTTATTCATCATATCTTTGTCTATCTTTATTCATTTTACCTAATTCATAGGCAGTAATATATAAGTAGTGTATATTTGGAGTATATATAATGTTCCACACTGTTACACTAATGACCTGTAACACAGTCCATACTGTTACACTAATGACGTGTAATAACAACTCCACACTGTTTTATCACAGAGTTGTGAGGTAAATAACTGTTGGACCAGTGACTTATTACCTATCTAAGTGTTAAACCACTGACCTGTAACAGCCTAATGACTCTATAATGTTACCCCAATGACCTGTAATAACAACTCAATAATGTTATCCCAATGACCTGTAATAACAACTCCATGATACACCACATACTTGTAATACAAATTACTGTTACACCAGTGACTTAATACCTATATAAGTGTTACACCACTGAACTGTAATAGCCTAACAAGTCCATAATGCTACAAGAATGACCTGTAATAACGACTCCATAATTTTACAACTGAACTGTAATAACGACTTCATAATATTACACCACAGAACTGTAATAACAACTCCATAATGTTACACCACTAATCTGTAATAATAACTTCATAATATTACACCACAGAACTGTAATAACAACTCCATAATGTTACACCAATGACCTGTAATAGCCTAATGACTCCTTAATGTTACACTAATGACCTGTAATAACGACTCCATAATGTTACACCACTGACCTGTAATGGCCTAAAGACTCCATAATGTTACACTAGTGACCTGTAACTATCACTCCATAATGTTACACCACTGACCTGTAATGGCCTAATGACTCCATAATGTTACACTAATGACCTGTAATAACAACTCCATAATATTACACCACTGAACTGTTAAAACAACTCCATAATGTTACACCACTAATCTGTAATAATAACTTCATAATATTACACCACAGAACTGTAATAACAACTCCATAATGTTACACCAATGACCTGTAATAGCCTAATGACTCCTTAATGTTACACTAATGACCTGTAATAACGACTCCATAATGTTACACCACTGACCTGTAATGGCCTAAAGACTCCATAATGTTACACTAGTGACCTGTAACTATCACTCCATAATGTTACACCACTGACCTGTAATGGCCTAATGACTCCATAATGTTACACTAATGACCTGTAATAACAACTCCATAATGTTACACCACTGACCTATAATAGCCTAATGACTCCATAATGTTACACTTGTGACCTGTAATAATCACTCCGTCATTTTACACCACTGAACTGTAATAGCCTAATGACTCCATAATGTTACACTAGTGACCTGTAATAATCACTCCGTCATTTTACACCACTGAACTGTAATAGCCTTACAACACCATGATGTTACACTTGTGACCTGTAATAACGACTCCACAATGTTATACCACTGCACTGTAATAACAACGCCCTACTGCTACACCACAGATTGTGATACAAATTACTTTTACACCTGTGACTTATTACATATCTAAGTGTTACATCACTGAACCTAATCGCCTAACAACTCCATAATGTTACACCAACGACCTGTAACACAATCCACACTGTTACACTAATGACAGGTAATAACAACTCCACACTGTTCCCCCACTGAACTGTAATAGCAACTCCATAATGTTACACCACTGACCTGTAACCTGTAACACCTCACTGTTATAGACTTCACTGTTGTAGACTTCTGATACAAATTACTGTTACACCAGTGACTTATAACACCAGTGACTTGTAACACAAATTAATATACCTGTAATAACACTGTTACACCACTAATTTGTTTCTCTACTGTCCAGAAACTAAGTTTTACTACTGATTTTTTGGAGCATTGCTGTGAGGAATTGATAGCATCTGGCCACCGTAATGAAGTCAGAATATTGGAGGATCACCACTTCACCTAATCCCCAACTTATCTCAAAAGTATTTGGACAGAAGAGAGGGGTTAAACCCCACTCTCACCCAACACACTCTCTGTTCCCACACACCAACACACTCTTCATTCCCACAAGGATTGCCATTAGCCTCTCTCACACACACACACACACACACAACTAATCATTTATAATCTCTTAATGATCCTCTAAAGCATGTTAACAAGCTCTCTGGCTCAGAGAGCAACAAACCCAGCAGCAGTAGCCTGACTCCTGCCCACACACACACACACACACAGTTCTCCACAGTAGGCAAAGAGTGTGTACAAAAACTCTGATATACTAACAAACCATGTATAACGATTATAAATACAAAGCCTAATGATTAAACACTGTTATAGCAAAAGTACTACTACTCCAGCATAAACATGGTGGCGGTAGCTTCACTAGTCATGTTGCCCATGATTGTGATCTGTGTCAGTTTCACATAATATCTCAACCAATTTTCTTTGCAGCAGGTTTTTCTTTCCTATTCATCTGATTTGATATTTATAATGTATTGCATATAACAACCATACAATATATCGTAACATCGATATATACATTTAAAACCTCTGGAATATAATTAAGAGGAAGATGGATGATCACAAGCCATCAAACCAAACTGAACTGCTTGAATATTTGCACCAGGAGTGAGTAGCATAAAGTTATCCAAAAGCAGTGTAAAAGACTGGTGGAGGAGAACATGATGCCAAGATGCATGAAAACTGTGATTAAAAAACAGGGTTATTCCACCAAATATTGATTTCTGAACTCTTAAAACTTTATGAATATAAACTTGTTTTCTTTGCATTATTTGAGGTCTGAAAGCTCTGCATCCTTTTTGTTATTTCAGCCATTTCTCATTTTCTGTAAATAAATGCTCTAAATGACTAAAATATTTTTATTTGAGAATTTGGGAGAAATGTTGTCTGTAGTTTATAGAATAAAACAACAATGTTTATTTTACTCAAACATAAACCTATAAATAGCAAAATCAGAGAAACTGATTCAGAAACTGAAGTGCTCTCTTCATTTTTTTCCAGAGCTGTATATTGTATTGTATTGTATATTTTTTATATTTTCCATTGTTTTACCATCAGAAGCAGAAACATGGTGGTGGTAGCTTCACTGGTGGGTGTGGAGAGTTTGTTAATAGATTAAGTGAGTTTCTCTACTACAAATCAATGAATTATGAAGGGCTTCACTGAAGACAACTGGTGAACTTTCTCTTTAAATCAAAATGTGTCCAGAGAGAGAGAGAGAGAGAGAGAGTATGTATGGCGAATATGGCGAAAATAGAGAAAGAGGGTGTGTGTATGTGTGTGTATATATGTGTGAGTGTAGGGGGTTTTCAGTGGCTCTCCTTTGAAGGCTTTTGTCACTCTTAAAGCCACTGTCTCTCTCTCTCACCAATATCAGATAACACACAGCCAAAAGTGTGTGTGTGTGTGTGTGTTTGACTTCACAAAGAATGCAAGTGTATTGTGCAGTAGGGCTAGAGGGCCAGTGTGTGTGCAGCTTAGGTGGACACAATTTGAAGTTAAATTATAGGTGTGTGTGTGTGTGTGTGTCTTCTCTCATCTCTTCACACACTCTCTCCATCTCTCACACTTACCAGCTCAGCGTAGCACGACTCAATGAAATACTTCAGATGAGGTATGTCTCTCTCTCTCTCTTTCTCTCTCTCTGTATCTCTCTCTCTCTCTTTCTCTCTCTCTTTGGCAAGTGAAAGTCCTCTACACACTCCACTGCAGCTCTGTTACACACACACACACACACACTCCGTCTCACACAGATGCAGAAAGTTACCCCAGTGCTAAAAGCTAACACGGCACACACTCTAGCACCTGGAGTCTAGGCAGCACCTGCTTTATTTAGCTGGTTTTGTTTATTAATATACAGAATAAACATTTACTACATTATATCAGACATCTATAAGCTACTAGAGACCCAGACTTAACTAAAGGTGACTTTAAGTTAAAAGTTAAAATTTTCTTTACGCTCCTCACTTGAGTGGAAATACTTGAGTATTCAACATGTTTGTATCTAAGTGTTGCTTATAGTAAAAATGTAGTACTGAAATATTGTTCTGTAGTTTTTACAGAAAGCAGTGGAAAGTTAGCAGTGCTAAAGGCAGAACTGGAGCAGTCTTAATAAGAGGAAGACTAGCACTATTTACTATTTACTAAGAAAACATACATTTAAAATTAGTTTTAATAGCTTACTAGTGTTATTTTTGTTAGCTTTAGTCTACTAATAACATGAGGAAATACCATAGCTTATAAAGCTAATATTTGGAGAAACTGAGAGCTTCATTCCTACTAGTTTTAGCTTTTTAAATTGTGGATATATATTCACTACTTTTTTTAGCTCGGATAATAAGGCGCAGTATTAATAAACGTCTATTTTTTGGTCTATTTTTATGCATAAGGCGCACCAGATTATAAGGCACATTTTATGCGACACTAGTAACTAGTAGTAGGAACAGGGGTGTCGCCATGTTTTCCTTCTGGCTAAACGGTGATACCTGTAAAGCTAAGCTAAGCTAAGTAAACAACACTGTAGTTCTTTAAAAAACTGTTCTTTTAAAGTCAAACGAGTGCTGGATGTTAATCTACACAGATTTCTATCCTAAAACAGCAGTTCTGTTCATTTAAAATAAGCTTAGATTTACAGATTTCCACTAAAGCTGGAGCATTAGCATTAGCGACTAACTGCTAACGGGTTAGCAATAGTAAATGCCTCCTGACAGCGCTACACTGAAGAACACTGAGTGGTAATATTAGCTAGAAGTTAGCTACTGCTTACCATGGTTAGCGGCTAATGCTGCTAGCCTACTAATAAGTGGAAGACTAGCTATATGTACTAAAAATATATTTATTACCAACAGGAATTTAACCTTTATATTTGCTACCTTTGTTTTACTAATATACCAGATTTTTTTTTAGTAATAGCTATTTAGCTATAGGGAGTTATATATTAGGAAGCTGATATTTGAAGAAGACTAATATTGATAATGTATTGCAAATAAAAAACATTCAATATATATCATAATATAGATATTTTGTCCCATTTCTGGTATTAGTACATAAAATATTTATTAATGCAGAGCCTGAGGATGAGTGGAAACATACATGCATAGTGTTGTGAGGAAAAATAGTCCCTAAAAATAACTGGCTTTTTTCCTATTTTCTAATTTTATTAGTGTATAGTGTACAGAGGTGGAAAGTAATTAATTACATTTACTCAAGTTACTGTAATTGAGTAGATTTTGTAAATTGAGTAATTTGTAATTTTCAAAGAAGTTTCTAAAATAGGTAATTTTACTTTTACTCAAGTACTCGAGTAAAAGTACTTTTTTTTACTTTTACTCAAGTAGATTTTTAGATGGGTACTTTTACTTTTACTTGAGTTGAATTTTAGCAAAGTAAAGGTACTTTTACTTCATTACAATTTTTTTGTACTTTTTCCACCTCTGATAGTGTATAAAAAAGCTTCTTTGCTAGAGGGAGTTATATATTTGTTATATATTTATATATATATATATATATATATATATATATATATATATATATATATTTGATGCTGATTGATATATCAGTATATAATGTATTTATATAATGTATATATCGGATACTTTGCTATATAAAGTGAATGAAAGCACAAGCTTTACTAGCTTTAGCCTAGACAATACAAACACTAGCTGCTATTTATGCTATTATAATTTACTAGTATTATTAGCTTAAAATGAATTAGCCTTAATAAACAAAGCTGTCTGACAATCATTCACTAATTTCTGATCTCAAAAAGTAGACAGAGGTTGGTGACGACTACACACACACACACACACACACACACACACACACAGTAACAGAGAGCAGAGCCGTGGCATTAGCGTGGCTGGAGGGCATTGGCCTGAACTGTCTCCTCAACTCACACACAAAGTTCCATGAACTCTTTGAGTGACTGTCTCGCCTGGAGCTTTAGCCAACATCACACACACACACACACACACACACACATTACAGCCTCTTCAGCACAATGTCATTCCCCATGGCGGAGCTTCCTGCTGTCGTGTGTGGGACCTGCGAGTCTTTATTCACCCTAATCCAGCCGGCCGCACGCCCGGACCTACTGTTTACTTCCAGCACACACACACACACACACACACAGGGTCAGCCAGACAGGTCTCAACTAAAGGACGATAGTAAAGAAATGAAGATGAACACATTAAAAAAGAAAAATAGCATTTATTTATTTTACAACCCGCTTAAAACCACAGCCTTATTACATTCTAGGGCTGTATAATAATGACATTTTTGAATATGGTGAACAATATTATAATTATCACCAATTATCACATCAGGGTTCTACTTTTTTTTTTTTACAGTTTTTATCAAAAGAAAAATTCACACTGTTCTCATTTCCCATTATATATCTACTAGAGACTAGAGATTATATCTGTCCAGTATCATTTATTTTACTTTAATATATGGAGATATTACAGTATTTGGAGGAGTGTATTACTATTAGTATCATGACATTCTGGATCATTGACTTCTGTTACAAATCTGATATAATTCTTCTATCTTTTTTAATATTTCAGTTAAGAGTGTGATATATCATATCATATCCAATGCAATAATCAAATTTAATGTAATTTTTTTGTTGCAGTAGTGTATACTTGAAATATATATATTTTTTAAATAGTGTTTTGTCATATCGCCAAGAGTATCGTTATTGGAAAAATATAATAAAATATTGTGATATTATTTTAGGGCCATATCGCCCACCCCTAATACAAGTACCTAAATATTCAGCACCTGCAAAACTAGCAAACACAGCACACTAGCAGTCTACTGTACTGAAGTGTGTAATAACCCTCCGGGGCTCCAGGCAGGTCCAGTAATTATTAAGAGTTTCAAGAGTTAACCCTTAAAGAAACAGCTCAGCAAAATATCAGAAGAACATGATTTACCACACACCCCATAAGCAGCCAGCCAGCCGAGACATGTCTGGTATCTGAAAGTTTGCTTTTTAGCAACAATAAGATATTCTAGGCATGAGACACTAAGCTAATACCACTAAAACACACTGAACTAAAGATATGCTCAGACTGCCTGCCCAAATCAAAATCCAGTTTTTTGTATATCTAGATTTTATCCAGATTGATTTTTGAAATTGCTAAAAAAATCTCATCCAAACCACATTAGAAGAAGAGCTCTGAAATGTGATTACAATCAGATTTCTGCAGATGTGCCACAGTCTTTATCTAAAAAAAATCCAGAATTAGTATCTATCTATCTATCTATTAGTCTGGACACTCTGGACGCTCAAATCGGATTTCTGCTCAAATCAGATATATAACATAAACATCTCTTACAGTTCATCCAGGCCTTTATTTGATTTTCTCAGACACACCTAGAAATAGATAAAAAAAAATTAATAACTGATGTCTTTTCTGGACAGTAGAGAGTTATTCCATAAAAGCAGGATAAAATCTTTTAAAAAACACTTTATTTCAAAAGAAACAATAAACAAGCAGGCGTCCAAATATTTTTGTACATATAGCACTGTATTTTTCGGATTATAAGGCACCTAAGTTAACAAAAATAAAATACTTTAAAAAACACATTTTCTTCTAGAGTCAAACAAGCTTGATTAACCTTGAAAACACGCAGAATACAGTCTGATAAACTCGCCTCTGAATGGCAAAAGAGCTAGCGCTGAGAGCTTAGCGGCTAATGCTAATACTGCTCCAGTCTCGTTGCTGGAGAAACTTTACTGCATCTCCTGTATAACGCTGTACTGAGTGGCCTTACTGCTCCTTAAAGCACTCTTAAGCCACACTGACAATGTTATAGGGCTGCAATTAAAAAACTGGAGGATCAGTGATTTTTTTAGGCTTTCTCGGTCACATGACATTGTGTTCAGTAGCTCCTCCATTTCCACTCACTGATCTGTTTTTAACATGGATCTCTGTGGAAACTAAACCCGTCCGGATGGTGTTTTTGCCAATCGACTAAATCATGGGTATACTATTTCTGTTTTGTTTTCCATTGTGTGCAAAACTGAGGAAAATAAACTCCACGACAACAAACTCGGACTCCAGCGAGATCCAAAACAACGGACGAAGAACCACCGTTGCCCAGCAACCGCCTCAAGCATCCAGATTGACTCGGGTCGCCTCGGGCGCTGCTGATGATGCAAAACAAAAAAACAACGATCCAAACACACACCCATTGAAGAGCCCCCCGTGCTGCTCTCTGGACCCCCGTCGTCCTTTGTGGTGGAGCTCATTGTACGGCGCTGGTGTGGCGCGGCGCTGCCCGCTGGATATATTGCTAGGTAAAGATTTAAGGGAAAAGAAAGCATGCAAGACCACAATGTCTAATTATTCCCCATTCAGAACGGGCTCTGGAGCCGGTCTAGACTGCTGGATGGGTGGAATGTGTGTGTGTGTTAGATGTCTGAGCGATGGCTGCCCCGGTAACTGAGGCTAATTGGACTACCGGCTTGACTCTGCGTGACCCGTTATTGACAGCTAAACCCTCGGGGTGGCAAAAGTAAACACACACAGCGGACAATTGCGCCATTCAGGGGTGGGACGATCAATCGCAACCAAAACATCCATCTGCCTTTTCTCTCACAGCCAAGAAACCTGGCATCCATGATAGTCTGATATCAATGCTACATTACATTGAACCATGTTACAGCTACAGTCTAGTCACTATAGAGGAGAAGCACTGCCAGTAGTAGATACAGATACAGTATTTTAGTACTTAAGTACTTCAGTAGTGAAGTAAAAATAATACTCCAGTAAAGTACTGTAGTAAAGTAGCTCTACTTCCTTACTAAACATCTCTGCATCAATAAAAGTTTGGTATGAATGAAAGTCAATGGGAAAATATTTTATTCCAGCTCATTTCATTCATTCAAGCCAACTCATTATTGGCTAAATTATCACAATTTAAATTGCATCTTACTACGTTATGTTGCACCAAGTTACAGCTACAGTGTGGTCACTATAGAAGAGAAGAAGTGCCAGTAGTAGATACAGATACAGTATTTTAGTACTTAAGTACTCCAGTAGTGAAGTAAAAAGAATACTCCAGTAAAGTACTGTTGTAAAGTAGCTCTACTTCCTTACTAAACATCTCTGCATCAATAAATGTCTGTCATCAATGAAAGTCAATTGGGAAATATTTGATTCCAAATAATTGTTATTGGTCCAATTATCATGTATTTAAGTTGCATTTAAGTTGTATTTAAGTTAAGTTAAGTTTTATTTATTAATTATTATGTATTCAAGTTGCATCAAGCTACTTTAATTTGAACCAAGTTACAGCTTGTCTAGTCACTATAGAAGAGAAGCAGACTACGGACAACATTTCTCCCAAATTACAAATAAAAATATTTTCATTTAGAGCATTTATTTTGCAGAAAACAAGAAATGGCTGAAATAACAAAAAATATGCAGAGCTTTCAGACCTCAACTAATCATATTCATTAAGTTTTAAGAGTTCAGAAATCAATATTTGGTGGAATAACCGTGGGTTTTTAATCACAGTTGTTTCATGCATCTTGGCATCATGTTCTCCTCCACCAGTCTTACACACTGCTTTTGGATAACTCTATGCTACTCACTCCTGGTGCAAAAATTCAAGCAGTTCAGTTTGGTTTGATGGTTTGTGATCATCCATCTTCCTTTTGATTATATTCCAGAGTTTTTTAATTTGGTCAAATCAAAAAGCCATTCTCAGTGAAGAGACAAATGTCTTACACACACACACACACACAGCGAGCTCTAGTTATCAGCAGTGGGAGTGTTTGGGGTTAATTATGTCTCAGTGGAATCAGTGAAGCTGTTTCCTGAGGTCTTTGTGTGAAACACTGAGAGAGGCTGATAAACTGAGGAGATTTTATAGACCTCATTGTTTCGGTCCTTTGATCTAAAACAGAGCAATGATGCTCATCTCAAATCAGTTACAGTCCTCACACACACACACACACACACTCAAACATATAGACTTGTACTGTAAATGCTCAACATGTGTAATGCCAAACACTCAAAACAGACCTACAGGTTAGTATAGCTTTTTTGATACTATAGGTCCTGTCCCGTGACTTTTGCCCATTCTTAGTACTTAGTACTATGGTATCAGTACTAATAAAAATCAAAGTCGATATTTTGGAAGAGTGCCTAACATTCACTCAGTAGCAACAGGTAGCAATAGAGGTGTCTAGGACTCTTTACTAACTAACTAACTGTTAAGCATGGTGGTGGGTGTATCATATACATATATATATATACATACATAAATTACATTTAAAATACTATAGTTCCTGTCCCGTGACTTTTGCCCATTCCTAGTACTTAGTACTATGGTATCAGTACTAATAAAAATCAAAGTCGATATTTTGGAAGAGTGCCTCTAACATTCACTCATACAAACTCATGCAAGTAGCAACAGGTAGCAATAGAGGTGTCTAGGACTCTTTACTAACTAACTAACTGTTAAGCATGGTGGTGGGTGTTTCATATATGTATATATACATAAATCACAATTAAACCAGCACAGAATGGCCTTGCATACAGTACCTATCAACTTGACAGTATTCATCAATACTGCAAATTACTAATTACATCATATTACAATTGTCATGCACATTGTGGCCAACTCTGGTAGATTGGCATCAAAACTTAAAAGCAAAGACTGTTCTCAAACATACATAAAACCAACATACACTCATTCAATCACAGCAATGAAGGTGTCTGGGACTCACACACACACACTAACATTAACAACCCCCGGACTGCAAGCACCACTCTGCTACCCACACTGGCAGCCCCAGCCGGACGTGCGCTCCAGAACCAAACACGGTCACGTCACCGTGCAAGAATGCTACGGACCTGGACCAGAGCACCGATTCGCTGATTCTCATGCACACACACACCAGGCCTTCATACTCATGGATGGCTTACATGGGCGAAACGTGGGCTAGGTGGGTGCCAAGTTGGTGATCAAGGCCTTTCCCATCCCAAGTGCACTGTACAACCCAGATAGACCCAATTTTAAACTGCAGCAAACCTGATGAGCACCCATTCCATCCATAGTGGGGCCTAAACTGAACCCAAATTGGGAAAAACATCCAACCCCCATAAGGGCATTGAATCTGTTACTCACCGGCCAGGCGAAGCTGAAGGGCAGAACAACGCGAGCGCGGCTCTCGCCAACCAGAACCTCTCGCGCCACCGTGTTCCCCCCCAACACAGGCGTGGATCCACTGCCGAAGCTGCACGGCCCTCCCACAGACACGCGCGACTGGTACTCCTTCAGGCACACGCGTACGTACGTGTCGCACTCGTCCCGCGTGCACTCCTCAGTGGCAGGGTCGCGTGAGCCGTCACAGCACACGCCGCTCTGCAGCTCTCCACGTGGGTTCTGCACGGACAGCAGCTGCAGCTCGAACTGGCCGGATGCGCTAGAGCTCTAGAGAAGAGAAAAAACAGAAAACAGAGAAAAAAGTGGTGTAGTAAAACATCAATAAACTTTATATTTGTTAGCAAACTTTTTGATTGCATGGATGTGGAATCTAGTGCACGGGCTGATTGATGTATTTACAAATGCACCAATATATCTATAAATGCATCAATGTCAAAGTATCGAGATATTTTATTTTGCAATACTGTATCGACTCTCTATCTATCGAAAATCACAGTGTAGGTTTTTAAAAAGTAGCTTTCATGCAAAGATCCAAAGTTACTGCAAGAAAATCAAAGCATGCAAAAACAGAGTAATGTTACACAAACAGAACAAGTGCATGCAAAAACAGTTTAAAGCAACAGAACAAAATTAAAAAAAAAGAGTGGATGTAGGTTAAAACCCAGAAAACTGGTGAAATTATAGATGTTTGCTAGCTAGCTGGCAAAGTAAGCCATCTCAGCTCATGTACAAGACACTACATCCAAAAAAGCTATCCAAAAATGGCTGTTTTACGTTACTATAACAGAACAGGTTAAAACGGATGCATTTATAGACATGCAACCCAATGCAATCCAACAAAGTGTTAAACTGTAGTAAATTTACAATAAAACTTATTAAATTAAAGCAGTCATAACAATATGGTTGTAAAATCTGGTTTGGAGTCTCTTGCATGGATAATGCATCACTGAAAAATGCATGCACTGAAAAAATGCAATGCATTGACTTTTACCTAAATTTAGGTCAAAACTGGTGCATTTATAGACATGTTACACAGCAAAGTAACATAAGCCCATATCTTCCTACATGCACTCAATCCAGTGCAACCTAACAGAAGTCTGCCAAAACACACAATAGCGTTACTGCAACAGAAAGAGCTTGTGTAACGTTACTGCAACAGAACACGCTTGTGCAAAAAAAAAAAACACTTCTTAGCCCGTTCACAAGACTCTGAGTCCATGCAATGCATCTAATGCAACCCAACAAAGTTAGCAAAACCTAACGTTACTTAAGCAGAGTAACTGATTGATTAATGCACTTTATAAAACATAGGTTGAAAATGATCAAAATTGGTGCATTTATAGATATTTTAGCCCGTGCATGATATTCCACATCCACGCATTCAAAAAGGTAAGTCTATTAAATCTAACTAGTAACTGCATCAGAACTTTATGCAATTCATTCAATTATAAGCAAAATGCACAGATATATTAGCTAGTTTAACAGTGCCTGTCCTCTTTTTAACGTTAAAAACTGGTGCATTTAAAGACATAACCTAACAGCTCGTGCAGGAGACTGTACATTCATGCACTCTAATGCAATCCAGAAAAGTTTGCTATAAAGTTTAAATCTATTGTAAATCTATAAAGTCTATAAAATCTAAAAGGTCAATGCATGAGAACTTTATGCAGTTAATGCAATTATAAGCAAAATGCATTAATACAGTAGCAAATTTAACAGTGCTTTTTAAACAATAAAACTGATGCATTTAAAGACATATCAGCCCCTGCACGAGACTCTGATTTCAAACAATCCAAAAAAGTTTGCTTAGCTATAAAACTTGCTATAAAATCTCTTTACTGTAAGTCTATAAAATCGAAATAGTCACTGCATCAGAACTTTATTCAGGTAATGCCATTATAAGCAAAATGCACAAATACAGCTGAAAACCTCTGGAATATAATCAAGAGAAAGATGGATGATCACAAGCCATCAAACCAAACTGAACTGTTTAAATTCTTCACCAGGAGTGAGTAGCATAAAGTTATCCAAAAGCAGTGTGTAAGACTGGTGGAGCCGTATACTAGCTATCTTAACAGTACTTGTCTTCTTTTAAACGTAAACTTGTGCATTCCAAGACATAACCTAACAGCTCGTGCGCGAGACTCTACATCTATGCACTCCAATGCAATCCAGAAAAGTTTGCAAAACTCAAAAAATCGCAAGCGCGTGGAGAACTTCACCGTGCATGAAAGCACGAGCCCAAGCATGCACGAGAAGGACGGAAAACCTAAGAAAATCAACCCATCAAGTCCTGTAACGTTACCCGTACCTGTATCCATAGGCAGTGCAGGAGCAGATGCAGATGCATGCACGCCGCTGCTGCTGTCGCCGCTGTCGCGAGCCTCCGTCCCCCAGCCATGCCTCCCGTCCCGCGTGCTCTTACCGCACACCCCTTCAGCTCCCAGACCTGCACATGCACGAGCGCAGGAACGGATCCTCGGGGTGGGTAAAAAAATGCACGAAAAAAGAAAGAAAAAGAAGAAAAACAGGCGCGTGCAGAAGCGAAAACCCCCTTTTTTCTTCTACGCGAGCCTTTTCTTCTTTTCTCCTGTTTGCAGCTTGTTTTTGTGGTTTTTAGTGTTCCTCCGTTTAAACCGCGCAAGTTCTCCGTTCTCCTTTATTAAGTCAGGTTCCTGCGCTCCTCCGTTCCTCAGAACTCTCTGTTTTTCTCTCTGTTTCTCTGTTTGTTTGTTTGTTTGTTTGTTATTTCTGTGCACGCGTTCCGCTCCGTCCGAGAGCTGCGCGCGCGACACCGCTGTTCCTCCGAGTGTGGGAACGCGCGAGCGTTCTGTCTATAACCGCCAGTTCACAGCGGAGGGGGCGGGGCGCGCCCGGAAAACATGAATATTCATTAGATGGCGTGGCTAACGTGCAAGGCCACGCCCTCCGTGGACAGAGAGGAGGAGCGAGGAGATTTATATGAGCGCTAAAATGGTTTTAAAGAGCTCATATTCCACATTTTCCGCTTTTTATTCGTCTCAGTGACGCTGACGTGTGACTTTCGTGTGGTTTTATGTGCCAAAAATGTGCCATCATTAAGTGTTTCATGACTGTTTTCCCACACCTCGTCATGCTTTTCTATTACAGTCTGAGTAAAATCTAAATATACATATATTCTTATTGTCTACCGACATTTTCACACACATACACTTGCCGCATTTGGGTAAAACCTGCTCATAAATGGCACTTTTTTTGTTCCCAATTTCACTAGCTCCTGCATCTGGAACTCTGCCTCAACTGACGATAAAAGAAGGAGTAAGGATTTTTTATTATTTTGACATTCAAATTTACGTTTTAGTTGAAAAAACGAAATAACACGTCTGCCAACATCAACATTGGGGTAACGTTAAGGGCCAACATTAGATGGATGTAAAACTTTTGTTGGAAAATCAACATTGGGTTAACATCAATCGCCAAAAAAATTAAAACCATCAAGTGCCAACATTAGATAGACATTAAATTTTAGTTGGAAAACGATGTCATATATCTGACAAAATCCACATTCGGTTAACATCAAGCGCCAAAGTTGGATAGACGTTAAATTTTAGTAGGAAAACAAAGTCATTTGTCTGCCAAATCATCTTTGGGTTAACATCAAGTGTCAACATTAAATAGACGTTAAATTTTAGTTGGAAAGCATTGTCACACATCTGACAAAATCAACCTTCGGTTAAAATCAAGTGAAAACATTAGAAAGATGTTAAATATTAGTTGGAAAATGAAGTCACACATCTGACAAAATCAACATTGGGTTTAAATCAAGCGCAAACATTAGACAGACGTTAAATTTTGACTGGAAGTAGCATTCCAATCAAAAACTGACACTGGATTAACATCAAGCTCCAACGTTAGAGAGGTATTGAATTTTGGTTATATAAAATTTGGATTATTTACCTCACTGAAACTAAAGGTTGGTATTTCATGTCAGTATGATGGTATCATGAGACGTCTGGAAGATGTTGGATTGTATTTTGATTACATAAAATCACGTCTTTCAACATCAGTTGTTGTCACTATCCTACATCAAATTAACGTTGGCGTTAGTCACTGTTCTGACACTGTATTTTAATCAGCCAAGATCATGATCTACACTGAACCAGATCCCACTATCTACAGATTTGAGAGCATTACTCTCCCATTACACTTCTTTCAACAGCCATTGTTGTTCTGCAGAACACTAACATGATATTTCTGCTTTCAGATAATTGTATAATCATTGATCTACAGGACGGAGGAGAAGTGGATCAGTACAGGACAGTGTGAATAAGCCATGTTAGGAATCTGATTGGTCGATTAAGCTGCATCAGTTCAATTAAGCTTTGTTTCTTTGCAGAACATCCAGAACGTCCAGAACGTCCTCGCACCGCGACGGCCTTATTCCCAAGACCCTCAGCCTAACCTGCCTGTTTTAAAGCCCAGTTAATCAGCTCCGCTCATGTATTATTCATCAGCTGGGACCCCAGTGTAATCCCAGAGCTGGTTGTACTGGAACGGAGGAAGGCGCATCTGTAATGACAGCTGGTTTGGGAGATAACTGAGCAGTGTTGGGTGTTGGTCTACGTTGGCTTCCAGTACACCAGTTTATACCATTAATCTCTTTACTGGGCCTTTACTGGGGTATGGAAATGTGTACTGGTGAGAATGGTGATTGAACTGCATTGATTTTAGAATGGGATAATGGGTATAATCTGTAAAATGGGTATTGAATAGGTTAAAAAGTCTACGTGAACTGATTAAATTGTCTATATGGAATTAGAAATTTGATTCAGGGAATCATTTTCCGAACGAATCAAACTGACTGAATCATATCTAATGAATAAAAGGTAATAGATGTACTGTAGACTGGGGGGGTGTAGGGGGGTTACAGGACAGTGTCAGTGTAAGAGATGCAGTGGTGGGGGAGGAAGGCGGGACCCTATAGCAGGACGGGACGGGGTCTCGTGGAACGGAGAGGTGGGGGGGGGGTCTTTATTCTGAAATTGGAACAGCTGTGTCTCGCTGCCTTTAAAGAGGGGCCATGAATAGATGATGGCTCTGGAAGGCGGAACACCCCCAATACCCCCCCCCCCCCACACACACACACACACTACTGCCCCGCCTCCCCTCCTCCCCAGGGCAGAAAGAGAGAGAGAGAGAGAGAGAGGGAGAGAGAGAGATAATAATACAAACTGGGGACAAGAGGAGGATGGACTAATGAGGGAAAGACAGCCTTAGACTGAATAGAGTGAGAGAGTGACAGAGACAGAAGATGAGAGAGAGAGAGAGAGAGAGAGGAATAGAGACTGAATACAGAAAGAGATTGTAGAGAGGAAAAACAAAGGAAGAACAAGAGAGAGGGAGAGAAGGGGTGGAGAGATAAAGAGCGAGAGAGGGACAGACAGAGTAAAGTGGTAAAAAGTAAAGAGGGAGGGAGAAAAGAAAAAGGGAGAAAGAAAATGAGATTCAGAAAGACAACAAGGAAAAGAAAGGTTTGGACAAAAAAAGAGAATGAGAGGTGGAGAGAAGGATAGATATATAGACAGCAAAACAGAGCGAGGGAGGGAAATATAAGAAAGAAAGAAAGAAAGAAAGAAAACAGTCAAAAAAAGAAAGAGATAATGAAATTTACACAAAGTGAAAATAGAGAAAGAATGATCAAAAAAAGAAAGAGAGGGAGAACTTTTTAATACAGAGAGACAGAGAAGAGAGAGAGAGATAAAGAAAAAAAGAAAGAAGCTGAAAGAGGGGGTAGAGACATAGAGAGAGAAAGAGCGAGAGAATGATCAAGAGAGAACAAGAGACTGAGATAGATAGATAGATAGATAGATAGATAGATAGATAGATAGATAGATAGATAGATAGATAGATAGATAGATAGATAGACCAAACACCTTCTTAAACTTTACATTAATCTACTAAATAATACAGAAGGTCTTCATTTTGATAAATTCCTAAATTTAAAAGTTAAAATCCCACAGTTTTATCCCCCACATTCTTTAGAGCTCACTATTGCCCAACTGAACATCACCGATGTGACGCATCATCCAGGGTTCTGATGAAATCAGTGATATCACCTTACGTGTCGTGTGATCCTGTCGTCCCTTTCACCATCTCCTATTATCAGTGTCTTCATTAAGATGACTGTCTTTCACTTCCCTCACTTCCATCACCATCACACAGCAGTGGGTGTGGAGCAGCCTGGGAAACGCTCACTCTTACACCGAGGTGCTTTCCCTGCTCTCTGACTCAACTCTACCATAAAAATACGCTGAATTCTGATTGAACTCGGCCGTGACCCAGCACAGTTCTTAACCCTTTCAACTCTAGGTGGTTTTGGAGTGTTTTTTTGTCTCTGTTTTTGTCAGTTTCTCTTTATTTTCAGGTCTTATAACGCAGTAATTATATCAGACAGAAACATGCCCTGATCTCTTTTACTCCAGAAGACATGCGGCTGCTCAAAAATATAATCATTTAAAATGTAAAAGGAAGCCTTTTTTACATATTTTTGAATGTATAGACTTTAAATATATTCACACCTAAGATATCTTTACAAAAATGGTTAGAATAGAGTGTTTATGAGTGATATAAGCATAAGAATATTGATGATTTGAGTTCATTACATGGCTTATGAATTATTACTTTGATAAAATACATGGAGAAACAGCATCAGGTGGATTTATTCATCTTGATAATCAATAATCACACCTCTAGGATACATGTAGATCCTAAAAACCTGACACTCAGAGCAGCCTATGCCTTTCAGTATTTTAATCAGGGCCAATAATATTCCAACTAATAACAAAACTGATTTACTAAACTATACTAAATACTTATTTTCAGCTGCTTATAATAACAATAAATATTATAATAAAGAGTTATTCCACAAAATGATGAGATTTAAGACACACAAAGAAAACTGTTGACGTCTGTCTAGGTTTTATTCAGTCACTGGGGCACTTGTGTTTTTCGTTGCCAAGATACGCGATATGGAATATGCGAGAATTAAACCCAAATGGGTACCACTTTAAAGTAAGACTACCTTTATAAAGGGTTTATAAATGGTTTACAATGAGTTTATTAATGGTTACTAATTAGGTTGTAAATGCCTTAAAATCATTAATAATCAGTTATAACACATACGTAGAAAGGGCAACAATATAGATGGCTGTGTAATATAGTTCACTATTTGGCAAACAACAGGTCATTGTTGCTTTTTCTACGTATGTGTTATAACTGGTTATTAATTATCTTTTTTAAGGCATTTATAGCCTAATTACTAACCATTAATAAACTAATTGTAAACCATTTATAAACCCTTTATAAAGGTAGTCTTATTTTAAAGTGGTACCCCCAAATGCACCCAAAAAATACATGTTTTATTTCTTTCCCTTCTCTCTCTCTCTCTCTCTCTCTCTCTGTCTCTCTCTCTCTCCCTTCAGTCTCTTCAGTGGAGACTCGTTCATGGGATCTTGTTCACCAACAGGCACTTGGCCTGGGATCTTGTCCACTCTTGGTTTTATTAAAGAACTGGGGGATCAGATTTGCTATTGGATCTTTTATCTATGGCCCTAAAAATTCAGTTGCAAACAGGAATAAAGTGATTATTTTACTTTTAACTTCTTGTATGGAGCTGCTAAATTGGCAATCTGGTGCACCAGGAAAAATCGGATTAAGGGACGTGGAAGCACTGATCCAGTCTTGATGGTCAGAGGTTTGGTGATGAAGAGATTGGTGGTAGAATTCACTTACTACAGCCTCATTGATGATGTGGATTATTTTTTTGCTGTGTGGGGAGTGGGGAGTTTAATTTGTGAACCTGATGAATGTAGTGGTTTTGTACTAAATGTGTGAGTTTTGAAATATTTTTATTTTAAAATTTTTCCTGTTTTTTAGGCTTTTGTAGCCACTGTTTTTATGTAAAAAAATGGTAAATTAAAGGTACTTAAAGTCAAAGTCTCTCTCTCCTTCTCTCTCTCTCTCTCTCTCTCTCTCTCTCTCTCTCCCTCTCTCTCTCTCTCTCTCTCTCTCTCTCTCTCTGGGTGAGGAGTTACAGTAAGGTCGTGCTGAGTGTTGGTGTGTATAAAAGTTCTCACAGTCACTCCTTCGCTTTCTAACTCTGACCTGAGTGTCACTCGCCCAGCTGCTGCTCTTACGCAACCAACCAGATCTGCAGAGAAAAGAGAAGAGAGAGAGAGAGAGAGAGAGAGAGAGAAAGAGTGTGACCAGGGAGGCCTGTAATCACATGTGTGTGTGCATGCTTTGAACAAGTGCAAAACCTGACCCTACATTACAAGAATTGGGAAAATTGCACAGCGTTTGTTTTAAATCAAGGCTATTCAAATTCTGAAACTAAATGTGACCAAATACAATTTAGAGCCTAAATGTAACCCTGAAAAATCCAGAGCTTAGGTTTTGTAGCACTGCTGTGATGATGATTTAATTGCATAAGAAATCAGTGATAAAATTCCATGTTTCTTTCTTTCTTATGACTCTTTGATGAACATTAAAGGAGTGTTTGTGCAGGAAATGCTGCAGAGTGGAACGGTACACCGCCCCCCTGACTCAACCATACGTCCATGCAAGTTCTTGGCAGTCGAAGGTTTTTTTAATTTGCTGGTTTTACCAGAATAAAAACAGATCTAATCTTGACCTCCACAGTTCCCCTGAACTGATCTTAATCTCTTAATAAAAGTCGCTACTGTTGGTAAACATGAAGAAAACTTTCCCCTGTATTTTGCCCTGCAGTACTAGATGTTATCCTGACCAGAGGTGGAAAGTAACGAATTACATTTACTCACATTACTGTAGTTAAGTATTTTTAAAATAAGGTAATTTTACTTTTACTCAAGTTCATTTTGACACTGCACATGCGCCCTCCAACAGTTTTTTGAATTATTTTATGTTTTTAATGATAATTCCTTAAGTTTTTATTGGGAACATTAAACAGTTTGCTTAAATATAAAACAAAACATGTAAATAACATTTAAAATAAAATAAACCAATAAAACCACATAAAATAAACCAAACAGCGAGTCTTAGTATCTTAGTATCTTAGTTTTCAGATTACAAACAATCAAATTGGATTTTTCTCTTAAATCCAAGTGTTCATATCACAAATGACCAAATCTGACTAGTTGCCTATACGTTAGTGTTAATATAATTGGCCCTATTTTAATGATCTATAGGCAAGCCATCAACTGTGCACCGTGCAGCTTGATTTAGGGCGTATCAGTGTGTCTTTGCTATCATAACGGCAGGAAAAGTACACTTTGCACGGCTCAAAACATACAAAAGGTATGTACTAATTATTTGAAGTAATCAGGAGTGTGGTTCATTTTGGGCAAAACATGAAATAAACCAATCAGAGTGTCTCTTGCTCATCATTTCCCTTAGGAGCCAGGCGAGCTCTGACTTTGGCATATTGCTATTTTCATGGCGCAGCTCTTTTGCACATCTCAGCAGAGGAAGCAGACCTGGGAACATCAATGATATTATAGTTTGTATTCTGCTTATTGTTAATGTAAAAGTTGGGTTTGTGCAGATAACAATGAACGTCTGACTGTTGATGTCTGTCTAGGTTGTATTCAGTCAGTGGAGCACCTGTGTTTTCTGTTGCCAAGATAGTAATATGCAAAGAATTTTACCTGAACACAGGGGTGTTGCCTGGCTATGTAAAGACCCGGATCCTCCCAGTTAATTATTTATATAGTATACTGATATATGTTTAACACTATTTTTTTTATTCAATGGATTTAAAATTGCACAAATTCTGCAAAATGACTGTTGGTGGGTTAAGAAACTGCTTTAAACTGCCAACATAAAGTATTGTACTAAATTCTAAATTAGTTAGCTAAATGAATTTTCATTCTTTATAGCTTACAGTAAGTCCTGCAATTTAAAATGAATAAACACAATTTAAAAAATGAAATAGTTATTGGCTGATCTGGTACATCAGAGCAATTTGAACATTACATATATATTTTTTTCTCAAACCTTGACTACCTATCTAGCTAATTCTAAAGTTAAGATAACTGATTAAAAAAAAGAAACATGTTCAGTTTATAATGTTCGACTCAATAATGTACAAAAAAGATGATTTTTCATCTCCTCCGCACTCCGCAAAACCAGCAAGCTGATTGGCTGTTTCTCCTGAAAGGTGGAACTTTTTCCTAGAACCTGCTCCGTGATTGGCGTTACGAGATTTCACATTCACACAGCAGTCAGTGGCCTGTCTCCTCATTAATAGAACAGCTGAGCTGAGTGAAAAGATTCGGGGCTACTGGATAATCATTCGGGGCTGTATCCCCAGAAGCCCAGGCAAGGCTACTTTATTCTCTAGATCAGTATGATTCCAGCAATTTAAACCTCTAGAAAATTATTATAATATAAAGATAGTTAGCAAAGTCTATTCACTAATTACTTTATAATCTTTATTTGATTAATTATCAGCGGTTCTGGCATTGTTAAAATTATTAGTTTTATTAGTATTATATAAATATTATAAGTATTGTGTCTTCACGTTAGAGCCTCGAGTGAAGCGACATTTAGAGAAAGAATATAAAACAGAAGTCATAGTGACCTCAACATTATTACCACACAAAAATGTGTTTGAAATATCAACATTTCTTACGTTTTATGTTTATAAAACAGCCTTTACATTATTTTTTTTACCTGTTGACCTCATTATATATAAGAAAAGACAATAAATCTGAATAAAAATAAAAAATTTTAGAGACTTCAAACACTGAAAATGTCAAATTAACCCCAAAGATAATAGGAGGGTTAAAGGAGACAGAAATCTGAGAGTTCAGACATTAAAAAATATATATTTTTTCTCACACAGAGGAGAAAGTTTGAGCGATGTCTTGTTTTGTTCTGAATGCAGGGTTTTAAATGTTTGTGGGCACAACCAATAAATGCAGTTCTGAATTCAGCCTCATGAAACCCCCCAGTAAAAACAGTCAGATCTCAGAGCAGTTTTTCTGATCGGTGGTGGATAACCCCACTGTGGGCTCCTGGGCTCGGGGGGGCTGTTTGAGGAGAAGGCAGTATTAATTGCGGCTCTTTGTGTCTCTTTGCTTTGGGAGATGAAATGGTTTGAGAGGAGCCAGACACAACAAATAGTTGGCACACGACACACACTTATACACACACACACTTACAGTACACACACACTTACAGTACACACACACTTACAGTACACACACACTTACAGTACACACACACTGGTCTCTTAAACACTACAGGGCCCTGGAGTCTCCTCCACTGATTTCAGTAGAGCAGGACTCTTCAGGCTGTTCAGAACGTTTTTATGAGGTTTAGGAGGTTTCTGACTGTTCAGACTGTTCAGATTACAAGTGATCTAATCTGATTTGGTATTTAGATTACAAATGATCAAATCAGATTTTTTTATAGATCTAAATGATCAAATCTGTTTAGTTCAAGATGCAAACGAATAAATCTGATTTTTTCCTAAATCTGACTGTTCAGATTACAAATGATCAAATCTGATTTGGTATTCAGATTACAAATGATCAAATCAGATTTTTTTATAGATCTAAATGTTTAGATCACAAAGGATCAAATCTGATTTGGTATTTAGATTACAAATGATCAAATCAGATTTTTTTTATAGATCTAAATGTTTAGATTACAAATGATCAAATCAGATTTTTTATAGATCTAAATGTTCAGACTACAAATGATCAAATCTGATTGGTATTTGGATTAAAAATGATCAAATCAGATTTTTTATAGATCTAAATGTTCAGATTACAAATGATCAAATCTGTTTAGTTCAGGGTGCAAAATAATAAATCTAATTTGTTGCCTAAATCTGACTGTTCACATTACACATTTTCGAACAGGATTAGTTGTCTAAATGCTAATGTTCAAAGTGCAAATGATTAGATCCATCTTGTTACTTCTGATTACATCTGACTGTTTAGATAATGCATATTATTAAATCTGATTTCTTGTTTAGACTGCAAATGATCAAATCTGATTAGTTTCCTAAATGTTAGTGTTCAAAGTAACTTTAGATTACACAAGATCAAATCAGATTTCTTTATAACACAACTAATAATCTAATTTGATAGCTTCCTGCAATCTGTGGGTTACAATCTAACTTATTTCCTATAAATAAGAGTGTACTATAAATGCTTTGGGAGATGAAATGGTTTGAGAGGAGCCAGACACAACAAATAGTTGGCACACGACACACACTTACACACACACATTTACAGTACACACACACTTACAGTACACACACACTTACAGTACACACACACTGGCCTCTTAGACACTACAGGGCTCTGTGTTTTTATGAGGTTTAGGAGGTTTAAAGGTGTTAAAAGCTGCTGGAAAACTGATGAATTGACTTGATCCTAAAGTCGAGGATCATTTCCACATAAATAAATGACACTGCACCCCATCCCCACATCCAGCCCTGTACTCTACACTGTGTTCAGTCCTGGCAGAGATCAGATTGATGTAATTTACTGTGATCTATTGATGGGGAAACAATGCCCTCATCTGAATCATCTGAATCATCTGAATCATCTGAATCAGTGCGTCACACTTTCACTGAGTATTCTGACTGGATTCACATGGATTTACACTGATCTGATCTGATTTGTCAACTCAGATTTGTGTCTCAAATTTGTTTAGTCTCCAAAATGTGAAAAGTAAAAAAAAAAAGATCATATGTAGTGTTCAGACTACAAATGAACAAATCTGAATTGTTGCGTAAATCTGACTGTTCAGATTACAAATTATCAAATCTGATTAGTTCCCTAAATTATATCGTTCAAAGTGACTTTAGATTACACGTGTTGAAATCAGATTTCTTTATAACACATCAAATAATCTAATTTGATAGCTTCCTGCAATCTGTGTGTTACAATCTAACCTATTTTCTATAAGTAAGAGTGTACTATAAATGCAGTTGGGTGAATCTGATTTGTTTTCTGTACCTGAATGTTCAGATTACACACGTTAATTTAAATCAATTCAAACCAGTGTGTTATGCTATTTTAGGCTTTACTGAGTAAAATGAGGATGTCTTTCGTTTGTATTTGTGTGTGAGTGAGTGTTTGAGTGTGTGTGTATGTGTGTGTATGTGTGTGTGTGTGTGTATTTGAGTGTGTACACCTATACACATGTTAAGCTGATTTCTGTTTGAGGAGGAGAACTCATCAGTGTGTGGAATTACCAAAGCCAACAGTAAACACAGCCTCCCTACAGTACTATACACTTACTCTACACAAACATTATACACAATTAACAAACTCCGTAACTGTGCATCAGACATTAGACATCAGACATTAGAGTCAGGGGTTTGGGTTAGAGTTGGGTTTTAGGGTTAATTTTTGGTTAAGGTTAGAGTTGGGTTTTATTAGGTTGATTAATGGTTGAGTTAAGTGTTTGGGTTAGGGTTGGGTTTTAGGATTGATTAATTGTTAAGGCTTGGGTTGAGTTTTAGGGTTGATTAATGGTTAAATTTAGGGTTTGGGTTAGGGTTGATAAATGATTGAGTTTAGGTTAGGGTTGGGTTTTAGGGTTGATTAATGGTTGAGTTTAGGGTTTGGGCTGGAGTTGGGTTTTGGGATTGATTAATGGTTGATGGTAGGGTTGGGTTTTAGGGTTGATTAATGGTTGAGTTTAGGGTTTGGGTTAGGGTTGGGTTTTAGAGTTGATTAATTGTTAAGGCTTGGGTTGGGTTTTAGGGTTGATTAATGGTTGAATTTAGGGTTTGGGTTAGGGTTGATAAATGATTGAGTTTAGGTTAGGGTTGGGTTTTAAGGTTGATTAATGGTTGGGGATATGGGTTGGGTTGGAGTTGGGTTTTAGGGTTGATTAATGGTTGAGTTTAGGGTTTGGGTTAGGGTTGGGTTTTAGGGTTGATTAATGGTTGGGGATATGGGTTGGGTTGGAGTTGGGTTTTAGGGTTGATTAATGGTTGAGTTTAAGTAGGGTTGAGATTTAGGGTTGATTAATGGTTGGGGATAGGGGTTGGCTTAGAGTTGGGTTTTAGGGTTGATTAATGGTTGGGGTTATGGATTGGGTAAGAGTTGGGTTTTAGGGTAACTAATGGTTGGGGTTAGGGTTTGGGTTAGAGTTGGGTCTATGAGTAGATTATTGGTTGAGTTTAGGGTTTGGGTTAGGGTTGGGTTTTAAGGTTGAATAATCGCTCAAGCTTGGATTGAGTTTTAGGGTTGATTAATGGTTGAGGTTAGGATTTGGGTTAGGGTTGGGTTTTAGGATTGATTAATGGTTGGTGATAGGGTTTGGGTTAGAGTTGGGTTTTATGGTTGATTAATTGTTAAGGTTTGGGTTGAGTTTTATGGGTTGATTAATGGTTGAGGTTAGGTCCAGGGTTAGGATTAGGTGTAAAGTTAGGTTCTATAGAGAATTATCTACAATTAACATAGCGTTAAGTTGCATTTAATAGACATTCTGTTGACTTTCAGTTGGACGTTAGTTCCAGGATTTATGGGAGCAGTTGAGATGCTGGAGTGTATAGCAGGATCTACAGGCCCGGCTGCAGCAACATCTGAGGGTAAATGTTCTGCAGGATGCCATACGGAACCTGTAGAACCACCACCATACCCAACCAACGTATCTCATCTTCCTTTCTACTGTATCCAGCTCCAGTTTTCCACAATAAACTACTCCTTTCACTGTAATATTGTGATAACTTACATATATTATCATTACATTCACATATATCAGCTTCTTGGTGCTTTATTATATTTGTCAGTGAGTTTAATATCAGTGTTCTTGATCCAGCAGAGCAGACTCGCAAAATCTGTCCAAACCTGATCTCAAGACAAACACACGCAACTCTCAGAAGACCAACATGTTCAGCTTGAGAATTTTCTAAAAGCCCCGTCTGCTCAGTTTCATCATTTTCCTCTAACTGTAATCTACGCTTCATAAATTTAACAAGAACTGCTACAGAAAAAACAATGCTGCTCTTTTCTGTTGAGAGATTTTTGGAATTTGTTTCATTTCTGCCGGATTTGAGAAAGGTAGGGTTTGTCCTCCAAACCCAGAGTCAGATGATTCATAAGTGTAGAGAATAACTGCAAGATTACACACACTTTAAAACATGAATACTTTCCATTCTGGAAGATACAAGGCCTTTGCATGACAGTGAAGAGTTTAACTATACAGTAACAGGTAAAAGTTTAGATTAATGCTAAACTTATTCAAACTATGAAGATTTTTATTTTAGATTCTTCAAAGTAGCACATCTTGCTTAGATTAGACAGTTTTGCACATCTCTGCTGGATTTTATCAGTCAGTTTTATGAGGCAGCGTCTCCTGGAATTCAGGCTTTCAGTTAACAGCTGTGCTGAACTCATCAAGAGTTAACTACTGGAATTTCTTGTCTCTTAATAATGTGTTTGAGAGCATCAGTTAAAGTAAAGTAGTGAAGAGGTAGAGTTACAGGTATACAGTGAATAGTGAACATTTGAGTAATGTTCTAATCCAGATTATGAGAAGCAACAACTACTCAACTAAATAAAGAAAAAAATGACATTATGTAAAAATGGAGGTCAGTCGATCTGAAAAGAAGAATTTCAAAAACTTTGAAAGTCACGGCAAAGACCTCCAAAAACATGAAAAAAAAATTGATGGAACTGGCACTCATCAGGATCACCCTAGAAAAGGAAAAATAAGAGTTACCAGCCTAAGAATCTGCAAGCTACTCAGATAAAAGGTTAACCTTTTTACACTCATTCATAGTCTGGATTTACCACACTGAATAAAAAGGGTTGTGACTGGTATTGTGGTTATTGTAGTCATAACATATAAGCTGGAGATGTTATATGTTTGGTTGGCTTGGCTCTTTCTATTAAAACTGATTTAAAATGAACATTAGCAAAGAGTTTTATGAAACATTTTCTGCACCTTGTAGAAGATTCCCACTTTAGAAACCTGAAGGAACTACATTAGAACAACATTAGAAAACTCATTTCAAATTTTTATTTCATATATACTTCATACAAGTTAAAAATAAAGACACTGCAAACAATACATTGGCAAAAACTAGACAAAATATGTGTAAAAAAAAATAAGAGAGCACTTAAAAAGAAGTTTCTTTGATTTTACCGAATTGAAAACCTCTGAAATATAATCAAGAGGAAGATGGATGATCACAAGCCATCAAACCAAACTGAACTGCTTGAATTTTTGCACCAGGAGTAAAGCAGCATAAAGTTATCCAAAAGCAGCGTGTAAGACTGGTGGAGGAGAACATGATGCCAAGATGCATGAAAAAAAACTGTGATTAAAAACCAGGGTTATTCCACCAAATATTGAGATGTATATGCTTATATTAGGCAAAAAAAAATCTGCTGATGGGGTAAGCAATTTTTTTGTGAGATTTCTTACAAAAAGCAAGTAGAATCTGAGTACTGATTTTTTGTCTTAAATTTGGATATAAGGACCAGAATAACTTGATTGCTGACTTTCTGCCCTTATTTTGATTAAAATCACTTAAAATAAGGAATATTTTGCCTTAAAATTAGAACATTTCACTTAATCAGATTTTTTTTTTCTGTAGTGTAGATAGATAAATAAATAAATAAATAAATAAATAAAAGCTAGAGAATCTCAGTTATTCCATATGGATGAACTCTTCAGATTCTGCATAGCTGTGCCTGTTAAAACCTGTATTTATAAGAAATTGAGAGCTGACAGACGTACGACAGTTTAAATCCAAAGTATACACAGGCTTTAATTTCCAGAATGATCCAGACTGCGCTTACAGCACAGAGAAACCGGTGTGTACAGATGTGCTGAAAGACAGACAGATGCTGTGCGGTTTGATGTTTTCACAGTAAATCCGGAGGCCGAGCGTCAGGCCGTCGCTCAGGCAGCGTCTCGTTGGTTTGATTTAGCAAGACGTGTGACGGGATAAACTCTGTGGGATTGTGTGGGGAACTTACTATACTGACCATATAAACACTTATCTGTCCAAATCTACAAAACAAGCAGCTCAGCCAGGAGTCTGATCTCAACTCCTACCACAAATGTAGTCAATCAGCCGAGTCCTACTGGATTGGGATCCTATTGATTTGGAGTCCTATTGGTTTTAGTCGTATTGGATTGGAGTCGTATTGGATTGGAGTCGTATTGGTTTGGAGTCCTACTGGATTGGAGTCATATTGGTTTGGAGTCCTATTGGATTGGAGTCCTATTGGTTTGGAGTCCTATTGGTTTGGAGTCCTATTGAATTTGAGTCGTATTGGATTGGAGTCGTATTGGATTGGAGTCGTATTGGTTTGGAGTCCTACTGGATTGGAGTCATATTGGTTTGGAGTCCTACTGGATTGGAGTCCTATTGGTTCGGAGTCCTATAGGTTGTAGTCGTATTGGATTGGAGTCCTATTGGTTTTAGTCGTATTGGATTGGAGTCGTCTTGGATTGGAGTCGTATTGGTTTGGAGTCCTATTCGATTGGAGTCATATTGGTTCGGAGTCATATTGTTTTTTAGTCGTATTGGATTGGAGTCCTATTGGTTTTAGTCGTATTGGATTGGAGTCGTATTGGTTTGGAGTTCTATTCAATTGGAGTCATATTGGTTCGGAGTCATATTGGTTTTAGTCGTATTGGATTGGAGTCGTATTGGATTGGAGTCGTATTGGTTTGGAGTTCTATTCAATTGGAGTCATATTGGTTCGGAGTCATATTGGTTTTAGTCGTACTGGATTGGAGTCATATTGGTTTGGAGTCCTATTGGATTGGAGTCCTATTGGTTCGGAGTCCTATAGGTTGTAGTCGTATTGGTTCGGAGTCATATTGGTTTTAGTCGTATTGGATTGGAGTCATATTGGTTTGGAGTCCTATTCGATTGGAGTCATATTGGTTCGGAGTCATATTGGTTTTAGTCGTATTGGATTGGAGTCCTATTGGTTTTAGTCGTATTGGATTCGAGTCAAATTGGTTTTAATCGTATTGGATTGGAGTCCTATTGGTTTGGAGTCCTATTCTATTGGCAGCACTTCTCTACAGGTACTAAACAAGCTGTGTTTGTGTACTTTTACACATCTGCATGTCAGCAATGGGTGAAACTTAAAGTAACTGAATTTTAACAAAAGAATAGGAGTCCACAAGCTTTTAGTGAACTTTTAAATGTACTGATGCTGACATCTAGTCTCATGATGAACACTGATCATCACTTCTATTATTTGTTTATTTATCTATTAGTTATTTCCAAATAACTGGATATAAATGGAAGCAAAATCAAGTATTTGTATGCTTTAATCAGAGGTTTATAATATAAATGTTTAAAATGTCTTACACCCTGTGCAAAGTCTATTTTATCACTAAGCATCGTGCTGTTAAACACCTGGCTCTGAAAAGGAATGATGACTCTTGTTTTTGCTTTCCTGGGGCATTCCTGATGATTGCCAGTTTCATCATCATAATGTTTTTGATGGCACTTTGAAAAGGCGCCAAATCCTTAACTCTGGTATTTGCTTATTTAGGAGTATTTTATCCTCTTCAAGACCACCACGTCCATCAGTGTAGATTTATTCTGAAACTCTGACACTATTTTAATGGCGCGGGAACAGGGCATGAAAATAGACTGTCGATAGGGTGTAAGATAGCAAATAATCAATCAACCTTTATCTTGACTCAGAAGTACATTGAGGACAACGCTTATTTTCAGTGTAGCTGAGCGTTTACAAAAACAGGGATTGACATGACAAAGAACATAATAACTACATTTAATCATTTAAAATAACAGTAATAAGAGGTAAAAATAGATAAAAAATATAATAATAATAATAATAATAATAAAAGAAAATTAACATAAGTTAAAATGCAATAGTGTAAAACCTAAAAAAAGGAAATACATAAAAAGGAAATAAAAGAACTAAGAGAAGAACTAAAATAAAAAATAAAAGTTTAAAATGAATAAGGTTACATAAACAGGTACAGGCTGTCTAAAGGTGGTTGGATATTAAAAGTTAAAAGCAATGAGCATTGCTACCTGCCTTGTGCAGGATGGATGATAGGACCCTCAATTCAAGTCAATTTGAGCATCCAAAACATCCAGACTGACATGCATATGTAAAACAAATCTGACAGAAAAAAAAAAGGATTTTATGTGACTTTTGCTGTCCAGGCTTTCTATCTTTAATCAAATCAATCTAATTCAGTCTAGATCCTCCATTGTTGTATTATACATATAGTGTCTCCCACTCTTTTATATTATTTATCTATTTCTTTTTTTACTTATATTTATATATCTATTTCTCCCCCACACCACTGCACCTTGTTTTTGTCTCATGTATGTCTATTTGTGTCCCTGCTGTATTGTACACATAGTGTCTCCCATTCTCCTTTATTATATCTATTATCTGTACTTGCTGTAAAATTGGGAAGGAGAGTAACGTAATTTCAATTCTCTGTATGTCCTGTACATATGCAGTATTGACAATAAAACTACTTGACCTGACTAAATCAGATTTGGGTTGTTAGTCTGAACATAGCCTTCAAGTTTCATGTGTTATATTACTGCTAACCACATGTGTTTTGTATGTCTCTTGTTCCTGTAAGCTCTGGCTGAGTGACTGCGTTTAAAACAATGTGGAGAAACTGTGTAAGTGTGATCTGTCACCAAACTATTCCTTTAAAAGGCCACAAGAATGCAGGAGGACATCACTGCTCTGAACATCGTGCTGAATCAGATCTCAGACATGCAACCTTTACAGCATGGAGACTTCTGAGACAGTTTAGGAACGTGGTGAAAGAAAAGGTTCATTATTCAGACAGAATGCTATGCTAATCTCGCTAATTACAAGTATGTTTAATACTGAGAGAAGGTATTAATTACCTCGTAGTTAAATGTTAATTCTGTGTAGAAATTTGGGTTTCTGTGTGTGTTTATCATTAGCTAACAGTCCTTCCTCTTTCCTTAAATCCACACATTAACTAATTATCACATGTAAACAGTGATGTTAAACAGTGAAGCTAATGCAGCTAAGAAGTGAAGCTGAGCAGGGGATCCATATGTCCTCTTATCGGCATTTAAAAATGGTCTAAAATACTGGAATATTGGTACAATTTCACATCAGCTTTTTACAGATTGTACAATAAGATACAAGAATCTTAAAATAGTAAGACTTATTTCTATTTTTCTCCTATTTTTCCTCCAAGTTTAGCGATTATGCCACCTGGTTAGCTGTTATATCACAGCGCTAACGCTCGGAGGAAAGCGCAGCGACTCGGTTCTGATACATCAGCTCACAGACGCAGCCTTGTGCTGATTCACAACACCCTAAGAGTGATGAGGGGAAAGAGCACCATCTACTGTACCCACCCAGAGAGAGCAAGACCAATTGTGCTCTCTCGCGGCTCCGGCAGCTGATGGCAAGCTGCATGACCGGGATTCGAACCAGCGATGTCCTGATCGTAGACCATTTGAAGCCCCCTCATTCAAAGTTTCATTTTTTTTTCTCTAACATTGTAAATGAATGCTGATGTCAGCCAGACAAAGAAGGAACACATTAGGAATCATGTAGTCAAAATAGAGCGTTCCTGATGAGAGCCAGTTTCATCATTAAGTTTTTGATGGACTTAACAACTGCGCCAAATCAATAATTCCTGGTATGTACTAATTTACAACAGTAACACAAGTGCAGTGAAGTATCATAGAGAATTGTGTTGCAATATATTGAGTATTGCAGAATCAGAGTATTGTGATATCATCATTATTATGGGCAACATATCGTGATAATATCATGGTGTGCATATGTGTTATGTTAATATTAGCTAATCATGTTTCTTCTGCATTCTTGGGAATTCTGGCTCTGTCTGAAATGCTGTTCCAAGGTTAGAGAGGAGGAAGGCTGCATTTTTCACTCGTTATCTTTACTGAAGGATTCTCCAGACTGAGGGAAGAAATGTGTCCCTCATTTCTGAGGAACTGAAGGACCAGACTGCTGGATACTTCAGGATCTTTAGATACTACATATATGTTTCAAACCTGGACAGAATCTCAACATACTGGTTAGCCTGGTTTCTGTTTACACTTTGTTTCTCATTGTTGGGTATAAACGTCTATTATTAGTAAGTTACATTAGCTCTGTGTCTTTTTGTAGTTTTTGGCCGAAGCTCATCATTAGCTAAAGCTACAGAGCGACTCCCAGAAGAGACTGGGGATAAGCTGAATAATGAAACTAAAGAAGCTCTATTATATCAGTATTTCTCAGGTTTCTCATCTGTTATCATCAGATTCAGGGCATTATCTCACCTGAGTGTCCGCATTAAGTTTCATGTGTTTGTTACACTGTGTTCTGTACATTTTGTCCAGGTAGTTTTGGTTTCACACTGCAGTTTAGTGAGCAGACCCTGGCTATTTTCTGGTCTATTTTCATACAAAAGGCGCTCCAGCTTATAAGGTGCATTATGTGACACTAGTAAGGAACAGGGGTGTCGCCATGTTTTCCTTCTAATTCAGCAGTTCTTACCACTGGGTGATGGTGGGTAACTAAGTTAAGTAAAGATAAGTTAAGTAAACAAAACTGTAAACCTCTCGTTTTTAATGGTTCCAGTGTGCTGAAACCACCATCCCTGCTAAGCCTAATATATATCTATTCTAAAACCTGGGGTGTCGGGTCACTTCTTCTGGTCACGTCACGCGTCTTTACGTACTTACGTCACACGTACAGCCTCTAAAAGAGGATCCGGCTCAGTTTGACTGAACGCGAATGGCTGGTGGAGCAATGGAGACTTCAGAAGAGGAACCTCAGAGCTCAGTAGATCATTCACTCAGTAAAACCAAAGAAACATGAAGCAAGCTCTGAAGCCAAAAAGGAATATGATATAGTCCGTGCTAAAACTGGGATGAATATTGGATTGGCGTTTGAATTGTGGAGAGAGATTTTTGACCTAAAAAAAAACTCTTTCTCTGACTGAACATAACCTGGAATCGGATTCTTCTGCTCTGAAAGGAGACCGCACCACACCCACTCAGTTTAAAATGATTCTTGCGCATGCAAGAGGTCTAAATCCCCCAAATCCCAAAACTTAAAGACATCAGCTTTAAAGTTAAACGAGTGCTGGATGTTAATCTACACAGATTTCTCTCCTGAAAACTGTTTATTTGGGTAAGTATCATTTACAGTAAGCTTAGATTTCCAGATTTCCACTAAGGCTAGGTGCAGCAGCATTAGCATTAGCACCTAACTCACGGTTAGCGCTAGTAAATGCTGTCTGACAGCACTACACTGAGAAACCAGAGGATTCCGGTAACCCATGCTGATAACGGCACTCATAGAACCCCTCTCAGCCAATCACATTGCAGGGTCGGAACTAACTGTGGTATATTAAGTTTGATTCAGAGATCTACAAGGACTTTGATCTTATTTTTAGGCATTTTATCCTGATTTAAGTTGATTTATTGAGAGAAATGTACAGTTTCTTTTGATCGGTTTCCACCAGATTCACTCTGCAGCCCTCCTGCTTTTACACACACACACACACACACACACACACACACACACAGACACACACACACACAGACAAACACAGTGTCCAGCTCCCCTCACTGTGGGCTCTGCAGCTGTGTGCTGTGGGATGCCTGAGCTTTTACTCACACACTAAACACAGCATTTCACACTGCAGAACTCACTCAAACATCCATTACTCTGTAGGTAGAAGTATATTGTAGATACTCGTGTTTAATAAAATACTTCTGTAGAAGTTGAAGGAGAATCAACTCAAGCTTTTTACTTTTACTTAAGTAAAAGTCTTTAAAAAAGGTAACAGCTCCGAGTGCCACCATCACTGAACTGACAATAACATAGACATATATATACATATATACATAGACTCCGCATAGTCTGCCTCCTGGCGCCAGCTGCTACGCTATGCGGAGTCTATGTATATATATGTCTATGTCATTATCAGTACAGTAATGGCGGCGCTCGGAGCTGACGCTAGTAGCGTTATAGGATATAAACAGAGCATTTTAATAAGCTTCTTGTGCACTTTTTAAGTAATTAATGCCTCGTTTTAAATGTCAGGGCTCTCCGGATTCTAGTAAGGAGGTCTTCCAGCTTTGAGCTGGATAACGGTGTAAAAAGTGATTTATCAGGGTAAATTATGTCCCGTGTCACCCAGTCTGAAGGGTGTTTGGAGAAACTGTTAAAATTTCTGGATCTCAGAAAGCTGTGGGAGAACGGAGGTGTGCTATTCATCAAAGGTAAGAACTTTTTATCATGTTTTACTACAACAAAAGTTAATTTTACACCAGAGTTCTTCTTTAAGGAAGATAATAAAGTATTTGTACTTGAGAGAGTAGTTTAAGTGTGAGTTTGGAGGTGAAGACAGAACCTCAGGATGATACATTTCTTTCTCTCTCTCTCTCTCTCTCTCTCTCTCTCTCTCTCCCTTGTTAGCTCTGCCTGCAGAAAACAATAAACATAAGGAAACCTGATCCAGAGCAACAACCAGTTCAAAACACGCATCTGGACCACAGCAGGACAAACCAGAGAATCACTGGCGGCAAACCAAAACAGCTCTCAATCACACACACACACACACACACACACACACACACACACACAGCATTAGCTCTACTTAGTAATGAAGAGCTCTGGGAACATACGTATCGTGAGTAAATGTAAATGATGTGGGGTTGATGCTGTAGTTGGACTGCAGGTTTGAAGTTGAGATCATCATTTTCACCCATGGATTGAGAGAGAGTTCACCACAGAGTCCAGATCTTAACCTCATTGAGAATCTTTGGGATGTGCTGGATGGAGAAGAGCTGCTTTGTGCAGCGGTTGGTCAGACTCTACCATCATCAATGCTGCTGCAAGATCTTGGTGAAAAATGAATACAACACTGGATTGAAGTAATGAAATAAATCTTGTGACGCTGCAGAAGCTTATTGAAACAATACCACAGTGAAGCTAAAGACGGTTTAACAATATATTAGAATGTGTGACCTTTTTTTTGGCAGTTTTATAATGTAATGTAATATATTGTATGATAAACAATATATTGTGGCATTAACCTCCTGAGACCCGGATTTTGCTTTGAGGAATAATAGGACTTAATTATAGTAAATAAAACAGTAGTATTTTATTTGTTTGTGTGTTTTATCATATCGCCAAGTAAATTGTTATTGCTAAAATATCTTTAAATATTGAAATATAGTATATAAAAGCCATACTGCTTATCGCTAGAATCTACTACATATTATTCAGTATCAAATAATAAATAAATGGGGAATAATAGGGCCTAACAAGTATAAAAACTTTGTCATTGTATACAGGATGTTGTTTTTTTGCAAAAAATCAATGTCTTTATATGTGGACAGTAGTTTTTTTTTTATTATTTAAACAAGATCCTTACCATTTTGGATCAGATGGACCCAATTAGTCAAAACACAACATTTTTGCTTTTTACAGCTAATAGTAAATTAATTAGTTTCAAATATACAATGTTTTTGTCTGGACTGGCTGTAGAAACTTTTGACTGGGATTCCCACCATCTTGTTTTCAATCAATTAAAAAAAGTGTAATGTTTAAAGTGTCAATGTTTTAAAAAAATGAAGTATCACAGTGCAGAGAAGCAGAAATGTAATTTACCCATATGAGGATGCAGGGTCTATAATATAAGATACAATAAGTTACAATATCATGATAAAAAAAATCTATCTAGTAACAATAAGGCGATTTTCCTAAAAAGCATTTGTATATGTTTGTAGTTTATTTGTCTGCATTAAATATTCTTTATTATTCCCATATTTTGTTTGATTATTTTGTTACATTATATTGTTTTATGATGCATTATTTGTTTTGCTAGTCTTGGTAAGTAAGTGTTGTTTTTTAAAATAGATAAAGTTTTTGTGTTTCAATTGAATGTTTAAAAACTGGAATACAATTTTATCATTTATTTAATTTGAAAAAGTAGGTTATATTTTTAAGTAATAACATTTTTATCTGTGTTTTATCATACAGTCAAGTACATTGGCTTATTGGGTTAATGCTGAAATGCCTTAAAATATTGTTTCAATTTATTTTAAGGGGCATATTGCCCAACCCTAGAATCTACTTAGATACTGAAATATTATTCAGCATCCAGCATTTGTTTTATTATCTATTTAAAATTATTTAGTGGGTACTTAATATAATATTCAGTATCTGCTCTAAATTCCTGAGTATTTATAAATAATTTTAGCATCTACTATTATTTATTCAGTAACAAATAAGAACTCAGTCTCAGTCTCAGCCTCCCAAAGTCCTGCGGGGGTCAGGGGTCGTGTGAGGTCAGAGAGGGCGTGACCTCGTGTCGCCCTCGAGGCTAAACTGGGATGAAGTTGGAGGCCAAGGTATTCGATTCAGACACAACAGAGTCTCTTAATATGTGTCCTCCCACCAGCGTGGGAACCTCAGCACGGTTTATATATATGTGGAGCACTAAAATAATGATGAGTTTCTTTGATTTTACTAAATTGAAAACCTCTGAAATATAATCAAGAGGAAGATGGATGATCACAAGCCATCAAACCACCAAACTGAACTGCTTGAATTTTTGCACCAGGAGTAAAGCAGCATAAAGTTATCCAAAAGCAGTGTGTAAGACTGGTGGAGGAGAACATGATGCCAAGATGCATGAAAAAACTGTGATTAGAAAAACAGGGTTATTCCACCAAATATTGATTTCTGAACTATTAAAACTTGATATAAACTTGTTTTCTTTGCATTATTTGAGGTCTGAAAGCTCTGCATTTTTTTTTGTTATTTCAGCCATTTCTCATTTTCTGTAAATAAATGCTCTAAATGACTAAACTATTTTTATTTGGAATGTGGGAGAAATGTTGTCTGTAGTTTATAGAATAAAACAACAATGTTCATTTTACTCAAACAAACCTATAAATAGCAAAATCAGAGAAACTGATTCAGAAACTGAAGTGGTCTCTATAATTTTTTAATTCTTAATGTATTATTATAATGCTATATATAGTTAATTACAGGTAGACACTCTCACTGATCACTGTCTTTTTTCTTTATGTTTATTTGGGTTTAGTATTCTAATGTTATATACAGTTAATTACAGGTAGATACTCTCACTGACCACTGACTTTATTAATGTTTATTTGGGTTTAGTATTCTAATGTTATATAGGGTTAATTACAGGTAGACACCCTCACTGATTTATTAAGGACATTTATACAGGTCTGTTGGTGTCTCAGTGCGTCTACTCCTCAGACTAAATGGATCGGAAGCAGAACTTCCACCCTGTGGATGACGGATGTTCTGACCTGAGGAAACACAGAGGTCACTTCGGGTTTCACAGGATCACACAGCGGCCACTTTCACAGCACACGCCGATTATACAGACATCGTATCATATCACCAGTAAAAATCTCTGTTCCAGAAACCTCACACCCACTGCAGTCCAAACACCACCTTCACAGAGATGAACATCATGTTTCCTCAAGCCTTCCAAAGCGTTCTGGCTCACACTGCATTACACCGTCAATAAGGGTTCTTCAGGGGGAATTCTGTAAAACGCTCACAGAAACATTATGGGAACGCTTCAATCACACATCGTATTCTCACAAGATTCATGCCAAAATATTTGCTGATATAAATTGTGTAATTAGATGAGAACACAATGTTATAACAACAGTCACTGTATACCAAAAACAAAGGGCTGGACCCAGGGATATAATTTCATATCAAAAATCAAAGTAAAACATTAAAAATCATATGATCAAACAATCCTGGGTTTGGTATCTTGTCCATAATCTTGAGATTGTGCTGTGAGACACAGCGAACCTCTTCCCCCAGCACGAACAGTATATATGTACCATCCTGGAGGAGCTGGACAACCTGTGCAACCTTAAGTAAACTATTTTACCATTCCACCTTAAATTCTGCTAATTTACAATTTTACCTTAAATGCTACTAGTTTATGACTCCAATGTAAATGCTGTTATTTACCATTCCATCTTAAATTCCACTAATTTACCATTTTACCTTAAATTATGCTAATTTACGATTTTACCTTCAATGCTGCTGATTTACCAATCCACCTGAAATGCTGCTAATTTATGATTTTACTTTGAATACTGCTAATTAACCATTTCATCTTAAAATCTACTAATTTACCATTTTACCTTAAATTATGCTAATTTACGATTTTACCTCAAAAGCTGCTATGGACAATGGACAATGGACTGGCTCATGGACAATGTTCACCACCCTCTGCACAGCACCATCACCAGGCAGAGGAGCTCATTCAGTGGCAGACTGCTGTCCCAGTCCTGCTCCACAGACAGACTTCGAAAGTCTTTTGTCCCTCAGGCCATAAGACTTTTCAACTCATCTCAGCACAGCAAACTGAAGACTCTGTGACACCTTTTCTTTCCAGCAATTCTGGCCACACCATGGACATACCCCCATCTATGGTCACACTATCTTGCTGATGCCCATAACACTATTTTTATAGTTCTACCCTATTTTGCACTAGTAGTTCATTCACTAGTTCATTCATCTACTGTTTACGTATCATTTGCACTGCTAAATTTAAATTATTATATAACTGTGTTTGCACTTTCTGTATGGCGGACATCAGTTATCCTTATCCTTACTTTATGCACATCAACTGGTGTTCGCTGTCTATTGTGTTCAACTGCACTACCTCCATTTTACATCACACACACACACTAAAGACTGTACTTTTATAATTTCATTTTATTTTTTATTTTGTTGTATTTATATGTACCATTTATATATTTTTTATCTTTTTGTAACTTTGTGTACTATACACACCTGCTGCTGGATGTCAAGAATTTCCCCTCGGGGATCAATAAAGTATCTATCTATCTATCTATCTATCTATCTATCTATCTATCTATCTATCTATCTATCTATCTATCTATCTATCTATCTAATTTCTGATTCCACCTTAAATGCTGCTTATTTACGATTCCACCTTAAATGCTGCTAATTTGCGATTCCACCTTATATGTTGCTAATTTACAATTCCACCTTAAATTCCACTAATTTACCATTTTACCTTAAATGCTGCTAATTTACCAATCCACCTGAAATGTTGCTAATTTATAATTTTATTGTAAATACTGCTAATTAATCATTCCATCTTAAATTCTACTAATTTACCATTTTAAATTAAATGATGGTCATTAACAATTTTACCTTAAAAGCTGCTAATTTACGATTCCACCTAAATGCTGATAATTTGTGATTCCACCTTAAATGCTGAAAATTTACGATTCCAACTTTAATGCTGCTGACTTACAATTCCACTTTAAATGAGGCTAATTTACTATTTCAACTTAAATGCTGCTAATTTACCATTCCACCTTAAATGCTGGTAATTGACCATTCCACCTTACAAGCTGCAAATTTACGATTTAATCTTAAATGCTGCTAATTTTCCATTCCACCTTGTATGTTGCTAATTTACTATTCCACCTTAAAAGCTGCAAATTTACGACTTTATATCAAATGCTGCTGATTGACCATTCCACCTTAAAAGCTGCAAATTTACGATTTCATCTTAAATGATGCTAATTTTCCATTCCACCTTGTATATTGCTAATTTACTATTCCACCTTAAAAGCTGCAAATTTACGACTTTATATCAAATGCTGCTAATTGACCATTGCACCTTAAAAGCTGCAAATTTACGATTTCATCTTGAATGATGCTAATTTTCCATTCCACCTTGTATGTTGCTAATTTACCATTCCACCTTAAAAGCTGCAAATTTACGATTTTATCTTGAATGATGCTAATTTTCCATTCCACCTTGTATGTTGCTAATTTACCATTCCACCTTAAAAGCTGCAAATTTACGATTTTATCTTAAATGCTGCTAATTGACCATTCCACCTTGTATGCTGTTAATGTACTATTCCAGTTTAAATGCTGCTAATTCACCATTCCACCTTAAATGCTGCTAATTTACCATTCCACCTTAAATGCTGCTTTGGCAACACACAGGCTTGCGGCTGAAGATAAAGTTTTGGGCCATTGAACTTAATGTCTTCAGCTTTTAAGGTAGAACAGAACATTCATGTGGACTGTTTGTAATTCTGTACAACATAAACAGAGATTTATACAAATAATAACATCCATTACTAACTCAGTGTAATGCAGGGGTCTCAAACTCATTTTTGCCGAGGGCCACATTGGCATATTGGCTGTCCTCTGAGGGCCAGATGTAACTTATAAATATAAGAAAATGTAACCAGATGTAATACAAAATGAATGTAATTACTCCTTAATGTTAAATAACTCTCAATATACTATTTATTCAATCAAATATTACAGTTGCATGGAAAAATGGTTGCTTGTTGCTCTATTAACATAAATCCTTTTAATGTATAAGTTATATTAACTTTGATCAAAACGTTTGATACTGAAATAAGGCTTAATAAATATAAAATCAAAAATTGTGAGCTGTGACAGATTTAGCATTTCCTCAGATTTAGCAGTTCCTCATCCAACCACTAGTCGGAGCTGCAGCTGCAGCACCACAAGCCCGCAGTCTTTGCTTAGTCAGAGCTACAGCCCAGCCACGGGCTACAGGGCTCAGCTGAGCCAGTCTGGAGCGTTTTTAAAAATTTGTAAGTTCTTCTGTGTATGAAATAAAATAACCCCACTAACCGGATAATACAGCTCTCTACAGTTCATCTTTCAGCCCAAGCAGCTAACAGCAGCAGTTTAGAGCAGCGTCACGGAGGCACTGCTCGGATTACATTATAAACGCGCTGCTAACCTCAGGATGTTTATAACTACGGAGTTTAGTGGACACACCACGGCTGCAAGGTTAGACTGTTGAAGGCTACACACACACACACCAAAATACAAGTTAAGATAAAATATGAAAACGAACATAATAAAGCATAAATAATTAAATTGAATTGCGGGCCAGATGTATGTTTATTTTGTTAACCCGTGAGGGGCCGTATGAAACCGCGTCGCGGGCCGCATGTGGCCCGCGGGCCGCTACTTTGAGACCCCTGGTGTAATGTGTGCCTTTTTTAATGTGGAAGGGACATTTATTTCAAGGTGGAATGAAAAGTGTGAACAATAAAAAGCTTCATACTTTTGTGGCTGTACTAATAAGGAATTAGTTGCTTTTATATGCAACTAATATAATACACTGATATACAGCACTGGAAAAAAACATAAGAAACCACTTAAAAATGATGAGTTTCTTTGATTTTACCAAATTGAAAACTTCTGGAATATAATCAAGAGGAAGATGGATGATCACAAACCATCAAACCAAACTGAACTGCTTACATTTTTGCAGCGGGAGTAAGTAGCATAAAGTTATCCAAAATCAGTGTGTAAGACTGGTGGAGGAGAACATGATGCCAAGATGCATAAAAAAACTGTGATTAAAAACCAGGTTTATTCCACCAAATATTGATTTCTGAACTCTTAAAACTTTATGAATATGAAAGGGTTGGGTGTCCACAAACATTTGGACACTTAGTCTATGGGAATGTTTTTCGTTATGAACTCTAGGAGTAAAGGTTTTGCAGGGAACACAATGTAAACTATAAAAAATATTAAATCCTGCCAAGTTAGGATAAATAACTAGGTACAAATCCTCCTCTTGTAACTAAGAGGTCCCAGGCAACTGTGTGTACCGATTATGTCAAGATATCAAGAACATTTTAGAGGCATTGGCAATAGTGTGCTCAAGCTGATTCATGTGTCTCTGAAGCACCGCCAGCCCAAGAAACCCCCTTTTAAACCTGAATATCTGCTTTTTGTTTACATACCACAGGACATACCAATAAAAATGAGCTCCTAGGCAGAAATTTGCATATAAGTCCAGATTGAGGGTTTGTCTCCATTTGGGCGTGTATGTGGATGTGGGTTTGGGTGCCTGGATACAAGATAAAAAGGTGAAATATGTTGTTGGGGTATGGAGGAGTACAGGTTTCGAATGGTATCCTCCAGCACATTTACGGTATTCACAGATGTTGCTACAGCTGGGCCTGTAGAACCTGCTTTACACTCGTAGGTTGATAAAGCTGGCTTCTCAGTTGGTCCCATCGATGCCTGATTAGCAATAAATCTGGAAAAAACGGTTGAATGACCTGGATGGTGGGCAATGTGTCAATAAGACTAACATACTTCTCTTAATCCAATGATGCACTTATATTTGAGTGCATATTAGAGGCATGTCCACAGTCACATTACCCAAACGTAGCCTCTAACAGCCTTTTTATAGTCACTTTTAAATGTTCAACTTGTTCATGCAAGTTCGAGTTTAGTCTTTTGTCTCTGCAAGTGTAGAGACTTGCAATTCTAGGGTCAAATCTAAGGTTAGTCTTAAGTTTCTGAAATTCAAGTCAGAGTTGGGTTGCAAGTCCCAGTTTTAAGTTTCTGGGTGCGAGTTGAGTCTCAGGTATCTAGTGTGCAATTCGGAGTGGAATTGAGTGATTTTTCTGTGCAATTCCAAGTCTTGAGTACCTAGAATACAAGTCTTAGTCGAGCACTGAGTTATTGGGATGCCCGTTCCAATTGAGCCTTGGGTTTCTGGGGTGGAAGTCCAGGGTTTGAATCAAGTGTTTTTAGTGTGCAATTTCAAGTCTTGAGAATTAACATTTCAAGTAGACTCTAGAGAGCCCAAGAGTTTCAAGCTTTGGAAGTCCAAGTTAAGTCTCAAATCTCCAAGGCACACATTCCTAGTAAATCCAGGGGTGCTCTTGAATCTTTGGTTTAAGATATCCAGTTCATGTCTTTGGTTTAAGACAAGTTTTGAGGCTTTAATGTAGGAGACTAAGCAGAGTGGTTGAAGTCTCAGTCGATTCTGGGATGCTCTTGAGTTTTTGGTTTGAGATATTCAGTCCAGTCTCAATTCTCTGGTGTGGGAGTCTAAGCAGAGTCTTGAGTCTCTAAGGTTAAGGTCTCTGTCGATTCTGGGGTGCTCTTGCGTCTTTGGTTTTAGATTCTGAATCAAGTCTAGGGTCTCTAGTGTAGGAGCCTAAGCGGAGTCTTGAGACTCTAAAGTGCAATTCTCAGTCAATTATGGGGTCCTTATAACTCTTTCGGTGAGACTCCGAGTCAAGTTCTGAGTCTTTGGTGTAGGAATCTAAGTTTTGAGTCTGAGTTGCAAGTCTCTGTCGATTCTGGGGAGCTCTTAAAAATTTAGTTTAAGATTCTGAATGAAGTATCGAGTATCTGGTGTGGTAGCCTAAGCAAAGTCTTGAGCCTCTAAGGTTAAAGTCTCTGTTGGTTCTGGGGTTCTCTTGAGTCTTTGGTTTGAGAATACCAGTTCAGTCTTGAGTATCTAAGGTTGAAGTCTCTGTCGATTCTGGGGAACTTTTGAGTGTTTGGCTTGAGACTCTGAGTCAAGTTTTAAATCTTTGGTGTAGGAGTCTAAGCAGAGTCTTGAGTATCTAAGGTGCAAGTTTCAGCCGATTCTGGGGTGCTCTTGAATATTTAGTTAAAAATTCTGAGTGAAGTTTCGAGTCTCTGGTGTGGGAGCCTAAGCAGAGTCTTGAGCCTCTAAGGTGCAAGTCTCAGTTGATTCTGCTCTCAAGTCTTTGGTTTGAGATTCTGAGTCAAGTCTCGGGTCAAAGTCTTAAATATCTAAGGTATTAGTCTCAGTAGTTTCTGGGGTACTCTTGAGTCTTTGATTTGAGACTCTGAAAGTTTTGAGCCTTTGGTGTAGAAGGCTTGAGCCTATAAGGTCTCAGTTGATTCTGGTGTGATCTTGATCTTTTTGGTTTGAGATTCTGAGTCAAGTCTTGAGTCTCTGGTGTAGGAGTCTAAGCAGAGTCTTGAGCCCCTAAGGTGCAAGTCTTAGTTGATTTTGGTATGATGTTGAGTTTTTGATTTGAGATTCTGAGTGAAGTCTTGGGTCTTTGGTGTAGGAGTCTAAGCAGAGTCTTGAGCCCCTAAGGTGCAAGTCTTAGTTGATTTTGGTGTGATGTTGAGTTTTTGATTTGAGATTCTGAGTGAAGTCTTGAGTCTCTGCTATGGGAGTCAAAGCAGAGTCTTGAGTCTCTTAACTGCAAGTCTCAGTTGATTCTAGGTTGCTCTCGAGTCTTCAGTTTGAGATTCTGAGTCAAGTCTTGGGTCTTTGGTGTAGGAGTCTAAGCAGAGTCTTGAGCCTCTAAGGTGAAAGTCTCTGTTGATTCTGGAGAGCTCTTGATTGTGAGTCAAATGCTGAGACTCCAAGGTGCAAATATGAGTAGAATCTCTGGTCTGCAAGTCTTTGTTTCTGAGTGCAAATCCACATCTAGTCAGATTTCGAGACCCTAGACTGCAAATCAGAGTCGAGTCTTGAGTCTCTGCTGTACTCTGAGGTGTAATTTGTTAACTTTATGTACTCACTGGGACATGCTGAAGCTTCTTCAGTCAAAAATCATTCCACAACCATCCGCTACTTTATGTTTATGCTCCCGGAGGAACTCGCTTAAAAATGAGCCCCAGGGTAGTAAGATGGATTTGCATATAGGTCTAGGGAGTGTGTGCGGGGGAGAGAGAGAGGGAAAAGAGTCTATGCACAGGCAAAATACTATTCCTTTTTTTTTGCAAAAGTCAAGTCAAACTGTTGCAATCAGGCCTACATGGACCAGAGTCTCTAATAAAAGTTCCCAACATATTTCGGAATCCATGACATGAATTCCACAGATATGACAAAAATCTTTAGACTGCAGTATATAAATTGATCATAAAACATTACCTGTACATTACGGGATTTCCCCCACCTCTATGAATTGTGAGCTGTTATCTTGTGAGTGAGGTTAAACCTTGGTCAGCGTGCTCATGGCAAGGTGACATGAATTATGGTTATAGAGGTCTGATAGTGGGTGGCAGATGAATGGAATGATGGAATGAACAAGAGTTGAGTCTTGGTCTTGAACCAGTCTTAACCTAGTTTGGATTCAGTCTTAATCTGGTCTTGGTCTTGTCATAGGCCAGAACATGATGTGTTGATGTGTGCCAGTGTTGGTCTTGCCTCAAACTCGACTCTAGCAAACCCGAATCCTAGGCATTACTGCCCCTACGATTGGGAGATCGCTCATTCGAATCCCGGTCATGCTGCTTGCCATCAGCAGCCCCGAGAGAGCACAATTGCTCTTGCTCTCCCTGGGCGGGTGGGTATGTGGCACTATCCCCAAATCACTCTAAAGGGTGATGTCGATCAGCACTAGGCATCTGTGAGCTGATGTATCAGAACCGAGTCGCGGCGCTTTCGAGCGCTGTGACGCTATTCAGCAATGCTGCATCAGCAGCAGTTCAAAAAGAGGCGGAGTCTGACCTCACATGTATCCGAGGAGGCGTGTGTTAGTCTTCTCCCTCCTAGTTTTGGGGCATCATTAGTGATTGGGGGAGTCCTAATGGGTGGGTTGGGTAATTTGGGGAGAAAATGGGATAATCTTTCTTTTCTGGTTTCCTGATAGATGACTCTAATGTGTAATCATTTATGAAGGTTCATATTGTGCTGGCTGCAGGAATCATGAACCTGGCTGTCTGGCTACTGTCAACAACTAGTGGGAGGATCCTTCTTCGAGGGGGATTCTGATAACAATGTTGTACTTTCCTGCATTGACCATCACAGATTTGCCCTCGTCATGGCATGGTGTTGCCCTCAGGCAACAAACCGTATTGGATTATTATTGTACTGCCTTAAAATGTACTTACTAAAACAGTGATTTTTTTAAAATTGTTGCCTCAGGGCAACAATATGCAGTTAGGACACAATTGAGTCTTAAATACTTTCTTAAATACTTTGATTGATATACCAGCAGAGATCCCCAGCTTCCCAAAAAGTTAATTCATGTCCAGTCATTTTCTAGGGGCCCAAGGCCATTTCAGGGCCTTGGACAATTGATTGGTTTGCTTGCCTCATTAGAACGGGCCTGGGCATTACTACCCACAGTTGACAGCAGCTGTAATGATCATGACCGGCGGCATCTGGCTTGAAATGTCCATGCCATGACTCAATCACATCCACATTCAATTCAGAAGACCCCACACCCTTATTCCACAGGTCAGTGCAGCATTCTTTATCTTTTATCGGACATGGCAAAAGTCATGGGACACTGAGTGCAGAAAGTCGTTTTGCATCGCCATATGGGGACAAACCAGAAGCATGAGCAGCTAATATAACAGTAGAGCACTGTTAATAGCTCATAACTCAACACATCAGCATATGCTATTATTTTATAAACAATATTACTATACTCTGGGGGACTGTCTGCATTCTTGGACGGGAGTTCACTGAGGCCAGAGCGGGCTCGGAGCAGCAGAGCATGAGCAGACATTGCTTCTGCTTTATTTTTGATATTCTGGTCATGGATTTGACCTCGCTTGCATTAGAACAAGGGACAAATCCAAGATTTGGAGCAGCGATTACGATTTCAAAAAGAGCTGGAATGTGTGAGGAGCTTACTGGGACTCGGTTGGAAGCAGTGCATTTGCATGTGGGGTGAAATGGAGCCGGCTGCTAGCGGGGTGGTTTTGCTGTTGTGCTGCTGAAAACCGTTTTTCTGGTTGGTGGTTTTAGATGCTCTTAGATCTTGGGCTTGGTCTTGGATGGTCAAGTTGGTTGGAATGCTGGTTATACAGGTAAAAACACACCATATGATAATCAAACTGTAATGATCAGATATACTCAGACAAGCGCAGATGCAGTATAAAGAATATTTTATTAAATAGAGCAGATATCAATAATAACAACAGGGTAGTCAGACTGAAATATGAAAGGTCAGCGGGAGCAAACAACAACCAGAGAGGAAAAGCACTAACCAGAGTGAGGGACAGTCCAAAGTTCATGCACGGGGAGGCAAACAAGAGAGGATAATCCAAACAATCAGAAACGGTAACAGTCCAGGTAATACACAGAGTTCCAACAATAGGGAGAAGGCAAAAATCAGAATCGAGAATAACAAACCAGAGGGTCAAAACCAGGAGATCAAAAATACAGATAACAAGAATATGCTTTGTAATGAGGGCTAACCAATCGATTACTCGGCACAGAGTGTAGGTGAAGGGGGTTTTTATAGTGTGGGTAATCAATATTCAGGGCTTCCGGGTGGTGGCAGGTGAACAGGTGAGTGCGTGATGTCAGAGTGTGGTGTGTTCTGGGAAGTGTAGTTGGGAGACTGGAGATCGTCTGCAGCGCTGAATGTGGGAGAGACAGCAGTGCTTTTAGCACCAGACCTGACACAAACCTAATCTTTACGCAAATTTAATCCTTAATTACTTCCCTAACTTTATCCAGAATCTATCAAATAAATCTATAAATCTATAAGAAACTTTTTTGTCTAAATAAATAAAAAAGTTTAGTGCAAAATAACTTTAGTAAAAATATGCAGGTAAAATAAAAACTAAATAAAGTAGTGCGCACACCATACCTAGCTTTAGTTTGAGTCTTTATTTGCTGATATTACTTGGTTTGAAACATCATATAAATATGTTTGAAGCACTAAAGGTAAATATTATATATTGGTTGGGGAAGAAGATCTCACTTTTTTAGGTGTTTTTCTCAATGGGTTTCTTGTAGATTTAGATTTACCGCACTGGGATGTTATTCATCACTATTTTTAGAAAGAGTAAGTTCCGCCCTTTCTAACCATATATGGATTAAGTTTATGTGTGAAAAGATTCCTGAGTAATTAAGCTGAGAACACAAGATGCGATTTTGGACGTAAAATCCGTCTGTAGGGTTCTAAGGGTTAAACACTAGTATCTATACTTCACACCTTTAGTTCTTAGCTTATTCAGAAGTTTATCTGAATCTCAGAACGTGGGGTTAAATGGAGGCGGCTGCTCTGGTTCGTGGTGGTTTTGTTGTTGTGCTGTTTAAACCTAGGTCCTGGCGCTGGTTTGCGGAGCTGCTGAGGGACTGGTCTGGCTGGGGAGCAGCAGGCTGCACTGGAACACACTTTATGGGGAACTGGTTGTACTTTTTAGCATGCTGGCTAAAGCTACACGGCTCTGGGAAGCAGCGCAGCGTCAGGCTGCACACACTGTTCGGATCTCAGCCCAGTCTCAGAGCTTTCTCACTGGGTTCTCTGTGCCACTTATAATCTGCCTCATCAACACACACACTCACACACACACACACACACACTCATTACAGTGTGTGTTTACGTCTTTGACGTAACCTGAGACCCGAAAAAAAAAAGAAACTTTGTTAAACTTTTCATCTCAACCACAGGTATACTTAGCCTGGGCTAATCCCATGCTGCCGACGAGTCGTGTCGGAAATATGGGATTTACGAGATGAGCGCACATGAACGCCACCGCAGAGCCGTGTTTACTAGTGGGAAACTGGGATTTCTCGAGCAGCCCAGACTCTCGCAGTGAGGGGGCGTGGCACAAAAACACAATGCTAATTCCCTGCTAAAAAAACATCACGCCCAGGAGCCGTTATCTGATCCTTAATTGGGAAAATAAACAAATAAATCAATTATACAGCAGTTAATCTTAACCAGGATTGAGAGTAATCCTAATCCCAGACAATCTTACCCAGAACCTGATCTTAACCTCAGATAATATTATCATATAATCTTACCCAGGACCTAATCTTAACCTCAGATAATCTTATCATATAATCTCACCAGAACCCAATCTTAACCTTAGATAATCTTACCCAGAACCTAATCTTAACCTCAGATAATCTTATCATATAATCTCACCAGAACCCAATCTTAACCTTAGATAATCTTACCCAGAACCTAATCTTAACCTTAGATAATCTTACCCAGAACCTAATCTTAACCTTAAATAATCTTACCCAGAACCTAATCTTAACCTCATATAATATTATCATATAATCTTACCTAGAACCTAATCTTAACCTCAGATAATATTATCATATAATCTTACCTAGAACCTAATCTTAACCTCAGATAATATTATCATATAATCTTACCCAGAACCTAATCTTAACCTTAGATAATCTTACCCAGAACCTAATCTTAACCTTAGATAATCTTACCCAGAACCTAATCTTAACCTCAGATAATATTATCATATAATCTTACCTAGAACCTAATCTTAACCTCAGATAATATTATCATATAATCTTACCTAGAACCTAATCTTAACCTCAGATAGACTTATCATATAATCTTACCCAGAACCTAATCTTAACCTCAGATAATATTATCATATAATCTTACCTAGAACCTAATCTTAACCTCAGATAGACTTATCATATAATCTTACCCAGAACCTAATCTTAACCTCAGATAATCTTATCATATCATCTTACCCTCTCACTCATACCATCTTTCCTTTATCACTCTCTCTCTGTCTCTCTCTGTTCTCACTCTTTTTTCTTTTCTCTCACTCATACCATCTTCTCTATTTATCTCTCTCTCTCTCTTTCTACATCCTTTATTATTATCTACTCCCCCTCGATCCTTCTCTCTCTCTCTCTCTCTCTCTCTCTCTCTCTCTTTAACTCCTAACAGCTGTCTGCAGTGCAGCCCTTCCTGTAGGATTAGTAGGAACGGACAGATCCACATGGGGTCTTACTCTCTCAGTTCACACACACACACACACACACACACACATGCACACACACACACCTACACACACACACACACACACACACACACACCTACACACAACTCAAGACTCTTGCTTTAATAATAAGATACAAGATAATATGGAGTTAAATCAGAAATAATATCCTAATGATAACTGTGTGACTCCAAAAAATATTTACCATAATATTGGTAACAATACATACAAACAAAATGAGTTTCAAGAGAGGGCCCTTCAGAAAGCCAATCAGATTTCAGCTAGAATCAGCAGTGTATCACTCTCACCTGTAGCCAGGATTCCTGGAGAATATAACAGTCCTGTAATGGACTAATAGCAGAGGTAAAAAGTAACGAATTACATGTACTCACATTATTGTAATTGAGCAGATTTTATGAGTAATTTTTAATTTTTAAAGTAGTTTTTAAAATAGGTAATTTTACTTTTACTCAAGTTCATTTACTTCACTACATTGGAAAACTCCCCGTTACTGAGTAACAAATGAAATGCTGGTGAAAAAAATGGTCTGAATAAAAAAAATGGAGTTTTGTTCTCCATGGCAGTGCAGCTGAACTTCTTCATGCAGTGTTTATTATGGTTTCCGGGAGAGACGCTGTGTGAATCAAGTTAAAAAAAAGTACCCAGTATGAAATTCTAATATAATTAATAGCATTCATAGTAAAGTTCTATCTAAAGTCAACATCCAGTATGAATTTCTAATTTTAAAAATCCAGGATAAAGTTTTAATAAAATGAATTTTTAGAATGATGTTCTTCAAATTATGTCCACTATGAAGTTCTAATTAAATAAATATTCAGAATAAAATTCTAATTAATATTTTATTATTAATATTTAATTCAAAAATATATTTCAATATTCATTATCTAAAAAAAATAATAAATAAAAACGTTTGATAAATAAAATCTATATTATTTTATACAAATAAACATGTCACACACACACACACACACACACACACACACACAAACACTCCTCAGTGAAACTGTCCTTTCATGTGTCTGACTGTGGAACGCCAAACATCTCTGGCCTGAAACTGATATCTCTAACACACACACACACACACACTAAAGGTTTGTTTGTTGGGATGCCTCAACCCCTCAGAGAGAAAAAATAAACATTGTTTTTATCTATCTTTCACTTTCTTTCCTTTTTCTCTCTCAATTTTATATTTAACTCTTTAGATAAGTCAAACGATTCACTCTACTTTACTTTAAAAATGGGAAAAATGGGAAATTCTCTATTTTTAATTTGTTTTGTGTCTTATTAAGTATTGTAAGTGTTAGATTATCTAGCCTATTTTAGGAATAATAATCTTAATCACTCTTACTTAGAATTTTCATTTTATTTTAAGTGATTTGAATCAAAATAAGCACAAAAGTTACCAGTCACGTTGTTCTAATTCTTGTGTCCAAATTTAAGGCAAAAAATCTGTGATTTTTGCTTGATTTAAGTCTTACTTCACTAATTTAAAGACTTCACGATTCTTTTTTTTTTAAGAAATCTTACTCACCACATTTGCATTTTTTTGCGTAATATAAGCATATATGTTTTAATATATATATATATATATATATATATTTTTTTTTTTTTGTGTGTAGTTTTTGTCATTGTATTTTTTGCAGTGTGGACTGTAGTGACTGTAAACGTGTGCTGGGTCTGACATAATGAGCTCCTGATGAAGAAGAACTGATCCGTTAGTGTGTGTTCTCGTTGTTCTCCGGTTCTCCATCATCTCACCCAGAACATGAACCCTGATCAAACCTCAGTACGGATGAGACGATGCTGAGAGAACAATACTGGCAGCCAATCAGCAGCATCTGTTCCCTGCAGGAACTGAACGCTCCCTCTGTTCTTACATTTATTTATAATCATTTTACTGTCTTATACTGAAACATCTTCTCTAAACTTTCACTCTAATCATTCTCCATGTAGATAAACAAAAACAGCTATATGTACACAGGGGTTGGACAATGAAACTGAAACACCTGGTTTTAGAGCACAATAATGTATTGTGGTGACGGACAGTTCTGGTGGAAACAGGAGAGTTGAGGTGCACATTGAATTCTGTCGTGATTTGATCAGCCGTGGTTTTATGTTTTTTGGATACAATCCGGGTTAGCACCCGAACCTCCCTTTCAGACAGCTTCCTCTTACAGCGTCCACAGTTAATCCTGTTGGATGTGGTTGGTTCTTCTTGGTGGTATACTGACATTAACCTGGATACCGTGGCTCTTGATGCATCACAAAGACTTGCTGTCTTGGTCATAAACCAGCAGTGCATCATGGGATAGGAGCACTGTCCCTCTTGCACTTACACTGCATTTACTCACATTTCGATTTCTAGAACATCGCAAAACTCGTACGAACTTCATGGAGAATTCTAGAATTATGAAATCACACAAAGAATTCTTGAACCACATATAACATTATAGAGTATCATGCAAGATAAAGAAAGACTAGAACTGCACAGAGAAACATGCAGTTTCCTGGAGAATTCCAGAACATCACTAGATCCTACATGAGGAATTCTGATCATATATGAAAAGCTCCAGAACAGGAAAAAATGGAAAATCTAGAACTTTAACATCTCAAAACATACAGAATTGTAGGCGTATATGAAGAATCCTAGAACATCAAAAGCCTGAAACATTCTAGAACATCACAAAACATATAGAATTCTAGGAATACATGGAGAAATCCTCAAACTCTGTGTGGGAGTGTGCTCAGGGGTTTGAGTGCCTTAATGATGGCAGGTTGGATAAAGATAACACCCTCTCATTACTCTCTCTCTCTCTCTCTCTCTCTCTCTCTTTTATCGGTCTTATCAGAGTATAGAGTATTTTGGAACCCTCATTCAGAAATTGGCCAATGGTCAGATGTAATAATCTTGGGTGAGGTTGCCAGATTTGGAAAAACCCCTCCATATCTGTCAGCCAAGATCAGAAAGCTGAGGCTGCAAAGGCTCACCAGCACTGTAGAGTTCAGTACTGGAGAAATTATGACCAGTTCACTGCAGACGTCCCAATAATTTTTTTCCATATAGTGGATAATATACATTTTACTCAACATCCTTCACACATTACATAGAGACAAACTGGTGTGTGTGTGTGTAAGAGTGAGAGAAAGAATGACAGTAATTGAAAGTATGATAATACAGCCTATTATTGAAGGGCAGCTGCTGGATTATGGGTATATTAGCTGAAAAGGGTGGAATTCTTGGAATATTACTGCTCAGTTAAAGACCTCTATAAATGCCGTCTCTCCATAAACTCATCTCTTAAACGTCTGAAACATGTCAGAGACGTGTCTCTGCGTTTCTACCTGAATTTTACATGAATTACGTGTTACTGACCCACATATTACTCTGCCTGGGCTTGAGAATGACATCACTGCTTTCAGAAATATAGCTTACAGACACTCTCTTGAGGCTGGATGCAATTAAACTCTCACAGCAATGCTACAAACCTAGTAGAAAGTCTTTTTTGGCATGGTGATAGTGGCAACAGTGGCATGTGATAGTGGCAACAGTGGCATGGTGAACAGTTGCAATAATGGGATGGTGAACAGTGGCATAATGATGAAGAGTGGCATCATGATAGTGGCAAGAGTGACATGGTGAACAGTGGCATCATGATAATAGTAACAGTGGCATGGTGATAGTTACATGGTGAACAGTGGCATCATCATAATTGTAACAGTGGCATGGTGATAGTTACATGGTGAACAGTGGCAGCATGATAATAGTAACAGTGGCATGGTGATAGTTACATGGTGGACAGTGGCATCATGATAATGGTAACAGTGGTATGGTGATAGTTACATGGTGAACAGTGGCATCATGATAATGGTAACAGTGGTATGGTGATAGTTACATGGTGGACAGTGGCATCATGATAATGGTAACAGTGGCATGGTGATAGTTACATGGTGGACAGTGGCATCATGATAATAGTAACAGTGGCATGGTGATAGTTACATGGTGAACAGTGGCATCATGATAATGGTAACAGTGGCATGGTGATAGTTACATGGTGGACAGTGGCATCATGATAATAGTAACAGTGGCAATGGTGATAGTTACATGGTGGACAGTGGCATCATGATAGTGGCAAGAGTGGCATGGTGATAGTTACATGGTGGACAGTGGCATCATGATAATAGTAACAGTGGCAATGGTGATAGTTACATGGTGGACAGTGGCATCATGATAATAGTAACAGTGGCAATGGTGATAGTTACATGGTGGACAGTGGCATCATGATAGTGGCAAGAGTGACATGGTGATAGTGGCAACAGTGGTACAGTGAACAGTGGTTTTGTGATAATGGAAACAGTGGCAAGGTGAACAGTGACTTGGTGAACAGTGGCAACAGTGGCATGGTGATCCAGTGGCATGGTTAAAGTGGCAACAGTGATATGGTGAAACAGTGGCATGGTTATAGTGGTAACTGTGGCATGGTAAACAGTGCCTTTGTGATAATGGCAACAGTGGCATGGTGAATGTAGCAACAGTGGCATGGTAAACAGTGGCATCACACACACAAACACTTATGTATTTTGCTATTTATAGGAATATGTTTGAGTAAAATAAAAAAAAAGAGTTTTCATGCATCTTGGCATCATGTTCTCCTCCACCAGTCTTACACACTGCTTTTGGATAACTTTATGCTACTCACTCCTGGTGCAAAAATTCAAGCAGTTCAGTTTGGTTTGATGGTTTGTGATCATCCATCTTCTTCTTGATTATATTCCAGAGGTTTTTAATTTGGTAAAATCAAGAAAAAATATGTATATATGAGAAATGAGGTACTGTTGTAATGAATGCAGGGTCTGTATCAGTGGTGGTTGTACATTAATGAAGCCAGTGTTTTAGTGTTTTCTGTTTTTTCCTCCGCCACACTCACATCTTGATTAGATTAACGGCTCAGTGGTCGCCAGGAAACCGAAAGCGGGATCAGTCAGCTCAAACACAGAGAGAGAGAGTTTACACAGAAAAAAAGAGGAGAAGAACAAAGGAAAATGTCTATTAATGTACACTGTCTTTACTATTCAATGAGAAGAGAGAGGGAGATAGACTTAGAAAGGAGAGAGAAAGAGAGAGAGAGAGAGAGAAAGACAGAGTGAGAGAAGAGAAGAGAAGAAAGGCAGAACAGAAGCAGTTTCACAGCTTTACAGCCCAATTTAAACATTAATGAGCTCCTTACTCCCAGTACAAGTCTGGAACTCAGAGAGAACAAAGTACCTGGAGCTGTGGGAGAGTGGACTGTCACCATCTTACACCACTGACCTACAACACATCCCACCGTGTTACACCACTGACCTACAACACACCTCACCATGTTACACCACTGACCTATAACACACCTCACCATGTTACACCACTGACCAACAACACACCTCACCATGTTACACCACTGACCTACAACACACCTCACCATGTTACACCACTGACCTACAACACACCCCACAGTGTTACACCACTGACCTACAACACACCTCACCATGTTACACCACTGACCTACAACACACCTCACCATGTTACACCACTGACCTACAACACACCTCACCATGTTACACCACTGACCTACAACACACCTCACCATGTTACACCACTGACCTACAACACACCCCACAGTGTTACACCACTGACCAACAACACACCTCACCATGTTACACCACTGACCTACAACACACCTCACCATGTTACACCACTGACCTACAACACACCCCACAGTGTTACACCACTGACCTACAACACATCCCACTGTGTTACACCACTGACCTACAACACACCTCACCATGTTACACCACTGACCTTCAACACACCTCAACATGTTACACCACTGATCTACAACACACCCCTCCGTGTTACACCACTGACCTTCAACACACCTCACCGTGTTACACCACTGACCTACAACACATCTCACCATGTTACACCACTGACCTACAACACATCCCACCGTGTTACACCACTGACCTACAACACACCTCAACATGTTACACCACTGATCTACAACACACCTCACCATGTTAAACCACTGACCTACAACACACCTCACCATGTTACACCACTGACCTACAACACACCCCACCGTGTTACATCACTGACCTACAACACACCTCACCATGTTACACCACTGACCTACAACACACCTCACCATGTTACACCACTGACCTACAACACATCCCACCGTGTTACACCACTGACCTACAACACACCTCACCATGTTACACCACTGACCTACAACACACCTCACCGTGTTACACCACTGACCTACAACACATCTCACCATGTTACACCACTGACCTACAACACATCCCACCGTGTTACACCACTGACCTACAACACACCTCACCATGTTACACCACTGACCTACAACACACCTCACCATGTTACACCACTGACCTACAACACACCTCACCATGTTACACCACTGACCTACAACACACCTCACCATGTTACACCACTGACCTACAACACACCTCACCGTGTTACACCACTGACCTACAACACACCTCACCTTGTTACACCACTGACCTACAACACACCCCACCATGTTACACCACTGACCTACAACACACCTCACCGTGTTACACCACTGACCTACAACACACCTTACCGTGTTACACCACTGACCTACAACACACCTCACCATGTTACACCATTGACCTATAACACACCTCACCATGTTACACCACTGACCTACAACACACCTCACCATGTTACACCACTGACCTACAACACACCTCACCATGTTACACCACTGACCTACAACACACCCCACAGTGTTACACCACTGACCTACAACACACCCCACCATGTTACACCACTGACCTACAACACACCTCACCGTGTTACACCACTGACCTACAACACACCTTACCGTGTTACACCACTGACCTACAACACACCTCACCATGTTACACCATTGACCTATAACACACCTCACCATGTTACACCACTGACCTACAACACACCTCACCATGTTACACCACTGACCTACAACACACCTCACCATGTTACACCACTGACCTACAACACACCCCACAGTGTTACACCACTGACCTACAACACATCCCACCGTGTTACACCACTGACCTACAACACACCTCACCATGTTACACCACTGACCTTCAACACACCTCACCGTGTTACACCACTGACCTACAACACACCTCAACATGTTACACCACTGATCTACAACACATCTCACCATGTTAAACCACTGACCTACAACACACCTCACCATGTTACACCACTGACCTACAACACATCCCACCGTGTTACACCACTGACCTACAACACACCTCAACATGTTACACCACTGATCTACAACACACCTCACCATGTTAAACCACTGACCTACAACACACCTCACCATGTTGCACCACTGACCTACAACACACCCCACAGTGTTACACCACTGACCTACAACACATCCCACCGTGTTACACCACTGACCTACAACACACCTCACCATGTTACACCACTGACCTTCAACACACTTCACCGTGTTACACCACTGACCTACAACACACCTCAACATGTTACACCACTGATCTACAACACACCTCACCATGTTAAACCACTGACCTACAACACACCTCACCATGTTACACCACTGACCTATAACACACCCCACAGTGTTACACCACTGACCTACAACACATCCCACCGTGTTACACCACTGACCTACAACACGCCTCACCATGTTACACCACTGACCTTCAACACACCTCACCGTGTTACACCACTGACCTACAACACACCTCAACATGTTACACCACTGATCTACAACACACCTCACCATGTTAAACCACTGACCTACAACACACCTCACCGTGTTACACCACTGACCTACAACACACCTCACCATGTTACACCACTGACCTTCAACACACCTCACCGTGTTACACCACTGATCTACAACACACCTCACCATGTTACACCACTGACCTACAACACACCTCACCATGTTACACCACTGACCTACAACACACCCCACCGTGTTACACCACTGACCTACAACACACCTCACCATGTTACACCACTGACCTTCAACACACCTCACCGTGTTACACCACTGATCTACAACACACCTCACCATGTTACACCACTGACCTACAACACACCTCACCATGTTACACCACTGACCTACAACACACCTCACCGTGTTACACCACTGACATACAACACACCCCACCGTGTTACACCACTGACCTACAACACGCCTCACCATGTTACACCACTGACCTACAACACACCCCACCGTGTTACACCACTGACCTACAACACACCTCACCATGTTACACCACTGACCTACAACACACCTCACCATGTTACACCACTGACCTACAACACATCCCACCGTGTTACACCACTGACCTACAACACACCTCACCATGTTACACCACTGACCTACAACACATCCCACTGTGTTACACCACTGACATACAACACACCCCACCATGTTACACCACTGACCTGTAATACACCCCACACTGAACCTTAGCATGCTGCAATTTCTTAAAGGTCATTTTTAAATGTCTACTTGTGTCTCTAGTATAAATGAATGCCATGTGAGCTGCTTTTTGTGACAAAAAAAAGTGCTCCGGTGATCCTGTATAACCCTGCTTTAGTCCTGTGGAGGAGTGGATGGGGAGAAACGATAGGATTTCATTTCAGCTCTTGTTCATGAATATTCATACATGCAAGCATATCACCTCTGATTGCTAACAGCAATACAAAGCATTATTATTAATGTCTGTTGGAAGCTTATTAAAAACCACATCCCCTAACGCTAGCTTCAGCTCCCACATAGACATATATATATATATAGACTCCGCATAGAGAAGCAGTCGGCGCCAGGAGTATTGGCAGCGCTCGGAGCTGCAGCTCGCATTATGGGATGTAAACAGTGGTTATTAAGAACCTTTATGTGCACTTTTTTAACTCATTAATGCCTCTTTTAAGTTTTTTTTTTTTTTTTCACCAGCAATCCCCCAACAGACACACCGTCACACCAGATGTCCCAGAGGTCTTGTAGACTAAACTGTTTGGGAGGCACTCAGATAATCTCAGGCCTGGTCATAATGTTTTGGCTCATCAGTGTAAATACGACTCTTTAGAAACACATGCTTCACTGATCAGCCGAGAAGAAAGGCCTCGCTGCTTTTTATTAGGATTTAGAGGTTAGAGCTGTGTCTCTGAGGGAGTGTGTGTGTGTGGGAGTGTGGGAGAGTGTGTGTGTGTGTGGTAGTGTGTGGGAGTGTGTGTGTGTGAGAGTGTATGGGCAGACTGTAAAGTGTAGTTAAAGCTATATTTGCATTCCTAGGGAGCGACTGGTATTTGAAAATGTCCCTCAGCCTGAGGGCGCAGACATTACTGCTACTGGACCCTCACATTACAAACCACTGCGTAAGTGTGTGTGTGAGAGAGAGAGAGAGAGAGAGAGAGAGAGAGTTCTAAGGATAAGTCATATCTGTGTGAGCTTCCAGATTTTTCTCTTGTTTTTTGTTTTAAAGTGAGAGAAACATTAAGATAATCTGTAATAATAATTGGATAACGTAAATTCAAGTAAAAAGTAAAATATTTAGGACAGAAATCAAGAAATTCAATAAGATATTGAAAGATCTTGAATCAAAACAAGAAGAGACTTCACCTTCAGGCAAAACAGAGCAGGGAGAGAGAGATCACTACAGGAGGGAGAAACTGAGAGGAACATACATCTCTATCAGAATTTTCAACAAACAGCATCTGCAGTACTGTGAGTGACTTTTTCACTAAAAACATTGAAAATAAGAGGAAGAAATATCATACTTAAGCGTTTTAGCTATGAATATGAGCTAAATGCTAAAGCTAAAGTGACAGTTGGAGGGTTGACAATCAAAACCCCTCAACATTCCGAGCCATCAGTTACCCATATAAGGTGTCCAGGATGAGCCAATCAGAACTGTCCCCTGTCCCTCTCTGCCCTGTGGAGGATGTGGATCAACTCTGTGGCCCAGTACAGTACTGCCCTGTCATTTACCCTCCTGAACTGAAAAGTGAAACGGCCAGGAAACAGTTTAAACAGAATCTGCTAAAGGAGAATCCTGAAACTCTGTTTGCTGATTTTTATAAGACTGGGGAAGTCAGCAATCTTATCTTTTATTCAGAACACCCCAGCTCATGGCATAAAGCTCTGCTAAGTCACTACTCTTCTGTGAAAAAAGAAGGAATCTGTAATGGGTGGAAAATAAAAATAAAGGACCCAACAGACACAGAGACAATTATGGCCACAGTGAACATTTATAAAAATGGTACCATCATGGTGCAGGGAAACCCCAGTGTGTTCCAGGACTCTTTTCATAATCTTAAAGAAATTGCAAAGAAAGAAAAGTCCACTGTAAACACACTGCAGGAAGACAAGACAGATCTACAGAACACTACAACAGACCCCCCAGAGCCCCCAGCTCAGGAGCAGGAGGACACAGAACAGAACCAGCAGACTTCACTTTACACCTCCATCACCTCAATGAAAGAGCACTTTACACACTTAGAAATCGAGTTAGTACAACTCAGAGAGATGGTCCTAAAGCAGCAGTCTTACAATCAACCAAAGCTGGACAAGGACAGCTCCGAAAAAGAGTTGACAGCACTGAGAGAACAAGTTAAAGATCTAAAAATGATCATAGAGGAGGACAGACACACCTACAGAAAGGAGATGTCTGCATTGAGAGAGGAGCTAAAGCAGAGAGACAGCACAGTACAGAGTCTGACACAACAGCTGCTCTCCTTCAGTCAACATCAGAGCCCTCCATCAGCTCAAACCACCCAACTTCAGCCCTCACCCTCAACCTCCACCAACTCTCAACCACCTCCACTTGCTCCAGTCACCAGTTCTCAGCAGACTCCACCCAGTCAACAAGCACATGTGGAGTCCAACATCCAGGAAACTGAGAGAGAGGAGGGAAATCCAGGGCAATGTGACATTGCTCTGTTAATCGATTCCAACGGGAAATTCATTAATGAGAAAAAACTATTTCCCAAACACAGAGTGGTAAAACTCTGGTGCCCAACCACTAAAAAAGCACTGGAGCTCCTTACAGAAGAAAAACTAGGGTCACCGACCCACATTATAATCCACACCGGGACAAACGACCTCCGGAGTCAGCAAGAGAGAGTGGCCACCTCCCTGAGAGCAGTAATCGAGAAGGCCAACAACACCTTCTCTAATTCAAAAATTATCATCTCAACACTGCTGCCTCGCAAAGATTTTCACCCTTACACCATCCAGAAAATCAACGCCAGAATCTCCAGGGAATGTGCTCTCCGGCCAAACACCCACCTGGCCCATCACCCGACTCTGGATACCACCTGCCTCTATGATCACGTCCACCTTTTTAAAAATGTAGTGCCTACATTTGCAAAAACGCTGAAGGACATTGCACTGACGCGCAGGGTTATCCAGTACACCGCTGAACAAAACCTCAAGAGAACACGATCATCACAACAGACCCCAAGACCTGGAGGAGGAGCATCACAAGCCCCCCATCAGACACCTCAGCACCACACCTACAATCACCCACCACAGCCAGGCATGCAGAGGAGAATCCAGAGGAACCCTGTTCCTGCACATACAACAGCACCAGCACACACCACAGATTCCCCCCATGCACCAGTCCCACCATCAACTACCCAGCAGCTCCAGACCAGGCCTGGACCCCTGACCTACGCTCAGGTCGTCAGAGGAACAGCAAACGCTAATGTGTCCGAACTCAGAGACATACAGCAGATGCTCAGTCACATCTGCACACGTCTGATGGGACATGGTCTATGATTAGAATAGCATACCTTTTATTTCATAAAGAATGGCATCATTTCAAATTTCAGTTTGGAACATTCAGGGTTTGAACTCTTCTCTTTTTAATTTAAAAAGCAGAAACCCTGAATTCATAAATGAAATTAAGGATATGGATATTTTGATACTGCAGGAGACATGGTGTAAAGGAGACGGTCCCACTGGTTGTCCTCCAGACCACAGAGAATTGGTTATTCCTTCCACAAAGTTAACAGGCGTTTCTCAGGGTAGGGACTCGGGGGGAATGCTTATTTGGTTTAAATCAGAACTAGCAAATTCTATTGAAATAGTAAAAAAAGGAGAAGATTATTTGTGGATAAAACTTAACAAACAGGCAATTTCAACCCCCCAAAATGTATTTATTTGTGCAATATACATCCCCCCAGCAGAATCCCCCTATTTTAAAGAAGAAACCTTCCAAAATTTAGAAAACGAAATTAGTCATTTCCAAACTCAAGGCCATGTAATGATCTGTGGGGACTTAAACGCTCGAACAGGAGAGCAACCTGACTTTATCAGCACAAAAGGAGATAATTTCATTACAGGAGATGATATACATTTTGGTACTCACTACCCCAGAGAAAACTGCGATAAATCAGTAAATTCACATGGAAGAAACCTACTGCAGCTCTGTCGAAGCCTGGGTCTGTACATTGTGAATGGACGAATGCGAGGTGACTCCTTCGGTAAGTTCACACACTGCTCAGCTCTTGGCAACAGTGTTGTAGATTATATAATAACAGATCTGGACACAACCTTCCTGAGAGCCTTCACAGTCAAGCCACTGACACCTCTCTCTGATCACAGCCAAATTACTGTATATCTAAACAAACCAGTTGGGAATGATAATTGGGAAAATCCCAGCAAACTTTATAAATTTAAACTACCTCCCAGATGGACTCAGGACAGTGCTGAAAAATATATTCACGCAATTAACAGCCAGCAAATCCAGACACTCCTTAACTCCTTTCTATCTCACACCTTTCCTCAGAATGCAGAGGGAGTTGACATGGCTGTGGAACATTTAAACAGAATTTTTGACCGTGCCATCCAAATTTCAAATTTAAGCATTAGAAAAAACAAACCCAATAAGACCCAAGAAAACAAATGGTTTGATCAGGACTGTAAAAACAAGAGGAAAGAACTAAGAAGGTTATCCAATCAGAAACACAGAGAACCTCATGATCAGGAATTACGCACAAAGTACTGTGAAGCACTTAAAGAATACAAACATATTCTAAGAATTAAAAAATACAAACATATACAAAATCAAATTAACAATTTAGAGGAATCAATTAATTCTAATTCATTCTGGAATCATTGGAAATCATTAAACCGAACAGATCATGAACAATTAACAATCATTAATGGAAATACATGGAGAAATCATTTTGAAAAATTGTACAGTACTCCATTAATAAATAGAAAACAATTTGAAATATCTGAAAAACTACAGGCATTTGAAACAATTATTAAGAATTCCCAGAACCCCCTCGACTTCCCAATTACAGAAAAGGAATTAGAGGAAAAACAAAAAAATATTCAGCCTAAAAAAGCCTGTGGAACAGATGGTGTGTTAAATGAAATGTTAAAAAACACAAATCATATATTCAAATTGGCTATGTTAAAACTATTTAATTTTATTTTAAATGTCGGCCACTTCCCAACTATGTGGAATGAAGGACTCATAACCCCTATTTTCAAAACCGGAGATAAATTTAACCCAAACAATTACAGAGGAATTTGTGTAAGTAGTAACCTAGGTAAGATATTCTGCAGCATCCTGAACAGCAGAATTACACAATTTCTAATAGAACATGACATTCTGAGTAAAAATCAAATTGGCTTTTTACCAAACCACAGAACATCAGACCACATTTTCACCCTCCACACGCTCATTGATAAACATGTAACTCAAAATAAACACAAAATCTTTACCTGCTTTGTGGATTTCCATAAAGCTTTTGACTCAATTTGGCATACCGGATTATTTTATAAACTTATTGAGAATGGTGTTGGGGGGAGAACATATGATGTAATTAAATCGTACTCACAAAGTAAATGTGCAGTTAAAATTGAAAAGCTCAGAACAGACTTCTTTCCACAGTCACGAGGAGTAAGACAAGGCTGTAGTCTGAGCCCCACTCTGTTTAATTTATATATTAATGAATTGGCAGAAAAATTGGATCAATCCAGTAATATACCTGGTCTTACTTTGGGTGACACCGAGGTCAAATGTCTTCTTTATGCAGACGACCTCGTTTTACTGTCCCCTACGAGAGAGGGACTACAACAAAGTCTCGAAATGCTGGAGGACTTTTGTCACACATGGGCTTTGAAAATAAACCACCAAAAAAACAAAATCATGGTGTTTCAAAAAGGGACAAAAAGTCAGGGGAATTTAAATTTTAAAATTAATAACACAAATATTGAATATACTAAAACATACACATATTTGGGTATAACATTCAGTTGTACTGGAAGTTTTGGCTTGGCTGTGAAGGAACTCAAAGAAAAAGCGAGAAGAGCTATTTTTGCCATTAAAAAATCTGTTAAATTTGAAATTCCCATTAAAATCTGGCTAAAATTATTTAAATCAATAATAGAACCCATTGCATTGTATGGTAGTGAGGTTTGGGGACCCCTCACTCAAAATGATTTTTTAAACTGGGACAAACACCCAGTTGAAACTCTGCACACAGAGTTCTGCAGGAATCTCCTCAGTGTGCAGAGGAAGACCCCGAACACGGCCTGCAGAGCAGAATTAGGACAGTACCCTCTAATAATTAACATTCAAAAAAGAGCCATAAACTTCTGGAAGCACATTAAATCTAGTGACCCCCACTCACTCCACTATAAAGCACTGACCTGCCAAGAGCTGAACATCCAGAGGAGTCCCCTAACCCAGCTGATCCTGAATCTCACTGACCTAACACACACTGACATCACACACACCACCCAGCCCCACTACACACTCGCCCAAAACATTAAACCCAACCAAATTATTACCCAACAAAAACAGAAATACATCACACACTGGACTGAGACAGTAAAACAGCAGCACAGACTGCAGTGCTATTCGGCTCTGAACCGAGAATACACTCTGGCAGATTACCTGACAGAAATTAAAGATAGAAAACTGAGAAAGATGTTGAGCATGTACAGACTCAGTGAGCACAGCCTGGCCGTGGAGACCGGCCGGCGCAGGCAGAACTGGACACCCAGAGAGGCCAGACTGTGCTCTCACTGTGAGCTGGCAGTGGTGGAGACAGAGCTGCACTTCCTCACAGAGTGTCCAAAATACCACTCCATCAGGAGTTTATATTATAGGAAATTTAGCAGCGTCGCCCCCGAGTTCCTACACTGCACTAATACACACAAACTGCCCTACATACTGGGAGAGAGCAGAGAGCTGATCACACTCGCTGCCCAATACATTACAGCCTGTCACAACCTGAGAGACAACCAGTGAGACCGTCCACCAATCACTAATATCTGTACTTATATCTGTAATATGTTATATTGATATTAATATATTAATGTTACCTCTTTTACTTCTATTAATCTAACTTTAACATGCTTTATTACTACTTTTACTTATTTTCTTTATTAATAACTCAACCTTTTTAATATTACTGTTTTTTTTTCTTTCTTTCTTTCTCTCTAATCTGTAGATTTATTTATGTATTTTATTTTTGTTATTATTAGTATTTTTTTTTTTATTTATTTATTTATTTATTTATTTATTTTTTTTTATATAACGTCTGTTTACTTGTATTATTAATTGCTTTGGCAATAGTGTATGTAATTACATTCATGCTAATAAAGCACCTCTGAACTGAACTGAGAGAGAGAGAGAGAGAGAGAAAGAGACTCTGCATTGAGAGAAAGACATTCACTCCTGCACCCAAACCAGCATCGCTGTTAAATAACCAATAATAGATTAAAGGTCAAAAAGACATTAAAACCATTCCAGTAATACATCTGAAGGTAATAAGTGAAGGACACATAGATAGGGAGACAGACAGCTGGGGGACAAATGGGGAAAAAAATGCAATAGAAAGGTTAGAGAGTGATATATAGGCAGGGCGAGACAGAAAGGGGCAGAAAGTGAGACAAATGGGGACAGAAAGAGTTGACAGAGACAGAGAAATGAAATAGGGGACAAGGAGAGACAAAGTGGAGCAGAGAGAGATATAGTCAGAGACAGAGAAGGAGAGAGAAAGAGAGATATGAAGACAGACGTCAGGGGGACAGAATTGCAATAGAGGGGTCAGAGAGAGAGAGAGAGAGAGAGAGAGGCAGGAGAAACAGAAAGGGGCAGAAAGGGAGACATCGTGGGACAAAAAGAAAGTGACATAGACAGAGAAATGAACAGAGAGAGAGGGAGAAATAGAGGCAGACAGAAGGAGAGAGAGAGGGACGTAGGAGACTAAGAGGGGACAGAGAGTGGGGGGAAACAGGGAGGGACAGAAAGAGAGAGAGAAAGACAGAGGAAGTGAGAGAGGTGGAGACAAATAGAGGAAAAAAGACTAACAGACAAATGACAGTGTGAGACAAAGAGACAAACGGGGACACAAGAGGCTGGGAGAGAAGGGAAACCCAAAAAAGGAAAGGACAGGGAGGGGACAGACGAAGAGACATAGGGACACTGAGAGAAGGGGACAGAGAGAGAGAGAGAGACAACCAATGAGAGAAGGAAAAAAGGTTGTGCTACAGGGAGACAGTGAGAGAGACCTTAGGGACAGGAAGGGAGACAGGGGGTTAGAAAGAGAAATGATGACAAGAAGAGACAGAGCGAGAGAGACAGACAGACAGAGAGAGAGATAGAGAGAGACAGAGAGAGAGACAGACAGAGAGAGAGAGACAGACAGAAAGAGAGAGACAGAGTGAGAGAGAGTGAAAGAGAGAGAGAGAGAGAGAAAGAGAAACAGACAGAGAGACAGAGAAAGAGAGACAGACACAGAGAGAGAGAGACAGAGAGACAGACAGAGACAAAGAGAGAGAGAGAGAGAGAGAGAGAGAGAGAGAGGATTATAAAGTGTTTAAAAGCTGCTGAGCTCGGCCCAATTTGTATGTTTGTAGGAAACAGTGACTTTCCCTCAAAACCACAGGTTTTACACACACGCACACACACACACACACTACACACACACACACACACACACACAGAACCACACACACACCTCAGTAAACACTGAGAGATATACAGTATGAGTTCACTATCAAGTCTATTTACTTAGATTGTGAAGGACATCCCACCCGTCTCTTTGTCTTAACTTTATTTTGGGGGGGCGGGATTTTAATTAGGGGAGTCGGGACCCCCACCCCCCCCCCCCCCCCGGACCCCCCGGCCCGCTCTGTAATCTGCACCCAGCTCACTGAACCCCCTCATTGTGGTGAGGAGAATGTAGAGCACGGCTCGAGTGGATCACCACTGTATTTCCTCACGGGGACCAAAAACGCCTCCATAATGTCTAAATACTTGTGGCACATTTCACCCCACAAAAACCCTCTCTCTATCTCTCTCTCTCACTCTCTCACACACACACACAGAGTCACACACACACACACAGCCAAACACACACACACTCACACAAACACACACTCAGAAAAATAAGTGCTTTTAATCACGTCATGTTTGTATCAGACATTCAGACTAGTTTGAATGTTACACAATATCTGGTGAGAGAGTGAGAGTATATGAGAGAGAGAGAGAGAGAGAAAGAGAGAGAGAGAAAAAGACAGAGAGACAGAAAGAGAGAGAGAGAGAGAGAGAGTGAGGCCAACAGGCTCAGACCAAAGCAAAGCTCTGTAATTGAATACAAGTGTGTTTACGAGCTCAGAGAGCCCTCAAAGCCACAGAAAGAGAGAGAGAGAGAGAGAGAGAGAGAGAGAGAGAGAGGGAGAGAAATGAACAGAAAACAGATAAATGTTTAAAGAGAGAGAGAGAGAGAGAGGGAGAGAAATGAACAGAAAACAGATAAATGTTTGAGAGAGAGAGAGAGAGAGAGATAAAGATTGCGTGCTAATCAAAATTATTAGAGAGAGAGAGAGAGATTGCGTGAGAATAAGAGAGAAAGAAGCTGAGAAATCACCAGGGATCACCAAAAACATCAAAACTAAACTAGAAAACTCTGTTTCCTACAGAAAACACTAAATGGTTGCAAAAGTAGCTGGTAAGCTGTTGCTATGTAGTTGCTATGCTATTTCAGGTGGTTTCTGTGGTGTTGTTTCCTAGTTCCACGGAGTAACTTAGGTGCTACTAAGTGATAACTAGCTGTGATGTTTATATTTCCTACGGAAAACACTAAATGGTTTCAAATTCAAGTGGTTCCAACTTCTAAGTAGCTGGTAAGTGGTTATAACAGTGTTACTAAGTTGTTGCTTTGATGTTGTTAGTTGTTGTGGTATTAAATGTGGTTTCAATAGTGTTGTTTTGTGGTTGCTATGATGTCAATAAATGGTCACTTTAATATCCCAGTTTGTTTTTCATAGTATAATGTAGATTGTTGTTGCTTAGTGGCTGCTGTAGTGTTGCTAAGTGGTTGTATGGTGTTGCTGAGTTGTTAGTAGGTGGTTACAACATTGTAGCAAGGTGGTTGCTTTGGCATGCCAGGTACTTTACGGAGTGGTTGCTTTGATGTTGCTAAGTGGTTGTTGTGGTTTCCAAAGTGGTTTCTACAGTGTTACTGAGTGGTTGCTTTGATGTTGCTCTGGGATTGCTTTGGTATGCCAGGTAGTTTCTACAGTGTTACTGAGGTGTTGTTTTGATGTTACTAAGTGGTTGTTGCTGTGTTTAAGGTGGTTTCTACAGTGTTGCTCAGGGGTTGCTTTGGAATGACAGGTAGTTTCTACAGTGTTACAGAGGTGTTTCCTTAATGTTGTGTTTCTTTGATGTTGCTAAGTGGTTGTTGTGGTATCCCTGCTGGTTTCTACAGTGTTGCTTGGGGGTTGCTAAAGTATGGTGTTTGCAAGGTGGTTGCTCTGGTGTTGCTAAGTGGTTGTTGCAATATCCCAGGTGCTTTCTATAGTATAGTTAGGTGGTTGCTATAATGTTGCTAAGTGTAGAGTCACAGGTAGTTTCTGCAGTGTTACTGACCATTGCTTTGATGTTGCTAAGTTTAATGTCCCAGGTTGTTTCCACAGTGTTGCTCTGAGGTTGCTAAAGTATGGTGTTGTGGTTGCTATGGTGTTGCTTTGGCATGACAGGTAGCTTCTTCAGTGTTACTGAGTGATTGCTTTGATGTTGCTAAGTGGTTGTTGTGGTATCCTTGCTGGTTTCTACAGTGTTGCTTGGGGGTTGCTAAATTATGGTGTTGCAAGGTGGTTGCTTTGTCATACCAGGTCGTTTCTACAGTGTTACTGATTGGTTGCTTTGATGTTGGTAAGTGGTTGTTGTGGTATCCCAGCGTCTATCCCAGCTCTTGCTGGTTTCAACAGTGCTGCTCAGGGTTTGCTATAGCTGGTTACTTTAAAATAGTTATATGGTTGCTATGATGTTGCTAAGGGGCCCCAGGTGGTTGCTCAGGTGTTGTAGTTTCAGTGGGAGTCTGGATCTGAGAATGCTGAGCAGAAGGCAGCTGTAGTACTACTGCAGTTAGTGCTGACAGTAGCATCCTCTCGCTGAATGATTGACATCTCCGATCCTCTCTTTATTTCTGCTTCTGTTTTGTTTGATATATTTTTTGGCCGTAAATCAGATGTGCAGATTTTCCCCTCACCTCAGATTCAGTCATGTTCTCTGTGTAAAGTTGGGCTCTCAGGATTTATACTGGAGCTCGGAGGCTAAAGCTGCTACAGTAATGGAATCTTAAACCCCGGCAGACAGGCTGAGTGTCTGCAGAACCATCCCATAATTCACCATCATCACATAACATGACCCAGCGTAACCAACCACAGATCCCAACACAGGATATTCACCAGAGACAACCCAAAGCCCTTACTACAACCTCCTCACATCCAACGAGAGAGAGAGAAAGAGAGAGATGGAGATACAGAGAGATAGAGAGAGAGAGAGATACAGAGAGATAGAGAGAGAGAGAGAGAGAGAGAGATACAGAGAGATAGAGAGAGAGAGAGAGAGATACAGAGAGATAGAGAGAGAGAGAGAGAGAGAGAGAGAGATACAGAGAGATAGAGAGAGAGAGAGAGAGATACAGAGAGATAGAGAGAGAGAGAGAAAGAGACATACACATATAAATACCACTTTAAAATAAGACTACCTTTATAAAGGGTTTATAAATAGTTTACAATTAGTTTATTAATGGTTACTAATTAGGTTGTAAATGCCTTAAAAATCATTAATAATCACTTATAACACATACATAGAAAGGACAACAATAACCTGTTGTTTGCCAAATAGTGAACCCACAGCCGTCTATAGTGTTGCCCTTTCTAATTATGTGTTATAACTGATTATTAATGTTTTTTAAGGCATTTACAACCTAATTAGTAACCATTAATAAACAAATTGTAAACATTTATAAAGTCTTTATAATAGTAGTCTTATTTTAAAGTGGTAACCCCATATATATATATATATATATATATATATATATATATATATATATATAATGGAGAGAGAGATACAGAGAGAGAGAGAGAGAGAGAGAGAGAAAACTTAGAAATACCCACCCAACCCTAAAAACCCTGAGCGAATCTGAATTAGCTAAAATATTCCTTGGTGAAGGAAAAACACCACCTCTGGCTGCCAAATATGTGGCAACATGCCACCGCCTGAAGGACAGTGAGTAACTCCCCTAATAAACCACAGTTCATTATTATACTTGACTATTCTTACTACTTTAATTATTCTAAATAAAATTACTGTTATTATTACTATTGTTATTATTGTTGTTATTATAACTATTGTTACTATTATTGTTGTTATTATTGTCATTATTTATTTTTATTGAGGTCTTAATATATGCTAATCTTTTTAGTGATGTCTTACTATATGTTCAGTTTTTTTTTTTTACATTTGTGTGCTTGGGCCACATTGTTTTTAAAAACAGTCACGCTAATAATGTCACAATGGGGGTGACCCAGGCAGGGAGACAAGGAGACGGACGCAAGTGCAGGTAAGGGCGAAAATAAATGATTTATTAAATAAATAACAAATAAACAAAGAAACAAGTAAACACGTAACAAAGATAATAAACCAAAATAAACGAGGGAAACTAGAGAACATAAATAAACTAGAGATAATGAAAATAATAAACAAAAAGGGAATATATACAAGGATCTAGGGAACATGAAATAAAACAAGAAACTAGAAATAAACAAGAAACAAGGAACTAAGGCTATGAGAGAGGCTATTAAACACAGAGAGAGACAAAACGACATGGGAAGGTGCAAAGACCGACGGAGGACAAGTGGCAGAGGGGATCTATTTAACAAACAGGAAACACACTAGAATTGGAAACACCTGGGGAAGGGGCGGAGCTACAAATGAGAAACAGGTGGTGGAAAACTACTGACAGGAGACACAGAGGGGCACAGGTCACGTGGGAATAACACACAGAGACATGAGACAAGACCAGGACGTGACAAATAAAGACAATTTGAATTAAATTGAATTGAATTGATAGAGAGAGAGAGTGATTGTTAAGCATTTTCTTACTGAGTGTTCTAAACATTATATCCTATATAACTGTTAGAAAAGGTTCTATCAGAGAGTGAGCAGAAGCACCAGTATATACTGGGAGAAAAGAGAGAGCTGATCAGTCAGGCTAACCACACAATATAATTTATTATAACTAATTTCTGATATTACTGATTTATTCCTTATTAGTAAACATTTATTCTGTTGTTGTAATTGTATTCATGAAATCTTTCTTTTATTTTTTTATGTTTTCTGTTTTATGCTTTGGCTTTTATTACATTCATGCCAATAAAGCACTGTTGAACTGAACTGAGCTGAGAGAGAGAGAGAAAGAGAGAGAAAAAGAGACAGAGAGACAGAGAAAAAGAAAGAAGAGAGAGAGAGAAATAGTGCATAGAGTGAGAGAAAGAGAGAGGTAGAGAGGGAACGAGAGATGAACAGAGAGAGACAGCATAGTGAGAGAGAATAAAAGATGTACAAAGAGAGATAGATAGATAGATAGATAGATGTCAGTGAGAAACAGAAACATTTATTAAGGATTAACAGATAGATGGAAGAAAGATAGAAAGACATATAAACCTCAAAAATATAGACGTATAAAATGAGGAACAGAAAAAAAAAAATCAATTAACCAATACATAAAGAAAAAAAGCACCAAAACAAAGAAATCCTTTCAAAAAGAAAAGAAAAAACACCAACAATTTAGGACAGAATTAACATTAAGAAATGAATGAAAAATGAAAAAAAAAAAACACAAAGAATGAACGAAAGAATAAAAACTGTATCTGTATATAACAGCAGCATATAAGTGTTGCAAAGGCTCTAAACTTTTGGCGAGGTCTCAATCATTGATTATCAGATCAGGCCTGAGGCATGTCTCTAATTGTTCCCAGGGACTGTGAGCTGAATCAGATTCCCAGGCTTTATAATTATTTATCTGAATCCTTAAACCTTCTATCAAAACTCCATCAATCCAATACAGATTCCTCTAAACAACTGCATGAGGATCTGAAAGTGAATGTTATGATGCCCACAAGACCAAAGAAGGCTATAGAAAATTGCTTGTGGTTTTATACAGTCTATGAAAGCGCAGCGTAAGTTCTACTATAGACTCCAATGCTACGTCACCTAATTACCTATCCAATCAGATTTTCTCTTCTGCTTTAAATAACGATCACTCATTCAGTACCTTGCTGCATTTCAGACGCTGTTGGTCGCTCTTCCTGACGTTGTCCGCAGTTCTCTCGCTTATGTCCCGTTCTCGCTTCTAGTGTGTCCGACCGGCGTCTCGTGTTGGCCTCCTGTTGCTAACCTCCTACTGCTGGCCGCTTTGTCGTCGGACGCCTCCCGCTCCTACTGACGGCTGCTGCTCCCCACGTCCGGTCAGGCTGTGCACGGAAGACGCAATCTGCTTGCCACGCGCCGCGCCGTTGGCTGGCGGCCCGCTACTCTACCCCCTCCTGCTCTGTCCCGCCGCCGCCCCAGCCCACTGTCGGAGATAAGCCCCGGCTGTCCCGGTCCTTCAGGCGGTCGCTGTCTCGGCGTGGAGTTCGGACTCTGGTTTGGTCGCTGTCGAAGAGCGCTGTGGATCTGCTTCCGGGTTGCCTCTCCCTGTAACGCAGTGTTCTGTCGTATTGTGCAACCCGTCGTGATGTGCTTCTCGGCGCCAGTGCCCATGCGCGGGGCCTTTCTTTGTTTTCTTATTTCGTGGTTTTCTGTTAAGTTGTGGTCTCCCCTCCTTACTCTTAACTGTCCTCCGATATTTTGTTTCGGCTTTATTGTATTCCTGCTGAAGCATGTTTGACTATGGGGCTTTTTCTAGCGTTTTTACTTTATTTGTGTACTAGAATAGCGCGGTTCGATAGGGTGGCAAGTTGTAACTGTGCACCGGTTCACCCGGCCCCTCTGCCTTCGCTCCGCCTCCCCTGGCCTCTGCTGCTGCTGCGGCTGGCGCGGACCTGCCCGTATCTTTCTCCTTCTGGCGCGCTCTCCCTGGAACTTTGACTTTTGCTGTGCTGCCTAGCGCGCTCCTGGTTCGTTCGCCGCTACTGCGCTGCTGGTGCGCTTCTGTCGGATCTGCTGCTGCTGCTACTGCGCTGCTGGTGCGCTTCTATCGGATCTGCTGCTGCTACTGCCCTACTTGGAGCTTCTGCCGGATCTGCTGCTGCTGCTGCTACTGCCCTACCTGGAGCTTCTGCTGGATCTGCTGCTGCTGCTGCTACTGCCCTACCTGGCGCTTCTGCCAGCTCTGCTGCTGCTGCTGCTACTGCCCTACCTGGCGCTTCTGCTGGATCTGCTGCTGCGCTGCCGCGTGTGTTTCTGCCTGGGTCCTCTGCTGCTTGGCCTCTTCCTCCTCCTGTTTAGCTACTGCCGTGCCTGGCCCGGCTTTTGGTAGGCCGTTTGTTTCTGCTGATGCTGCTATGGTTTTCCCCGCGCTTGCGTGCTGTCATCCTACAAGGTAAGGTTCTTCTTTTGCCTTCCTTCCGAGGCCCGTTTGCCCCCAGCGCGTGGATGGTCCTCTTCGCGGTCTTTTGACCTTATGGCTGGCCGCTCTTCTACCTCTTCTACCTCTTTTCTTTTTTCTTTTTCTGTTCTGTCTTCTGTTCGCTGTTCTGTTGATTTTCCGGACTTTTGACTACATTCTAACATTCTACCGTTCACTGCTTCCTTCTTCCGTCGTCTCTTCCCCGACCTCGCCTCCCTTACTGTCACGTGCAGTTACTCATGATTGGGTTTTCACGTATTCGCTTCTTCGTCATATTTTGTATCATGTGCATGTTTGTGTTTCTCGGTGCTTTCAGTCTCTCGCGTTCCATGTCATTGCTCCTTGCACTTTGCTCCGTGAATTATTTGATGGCAGTTGGCATCATCTACTGCTCTGCCTAGTTTACGGTATTCATAATGGTAATAATATTGATAGTACTAATAGTGATAATGGTAGTAATATTAGTACTAATAATAGTGATATTGATAATGATGCCGATGTTACTCTTTATTTTGTAGCACCTTCATACGTTACAATGCAGCTCATCGTGTGCTGTACATAGAATAAGCACGAAAAATAAATATGTAATGGTTCATGATAATGCTAGTGGTGCTAGTACTAATTAGACATAATGCTAGAATACGAACTGATGTACAATAAATTGTCCAACTGTAGTATATTATTTATTGGTATATTTATTTATATAAACCATACATAATGATAATAATAATAATGGTACTGCTGATACTCTTACGAATTATTGTACCTGTAAAATGGATTAGTTGTTAAAGCTTAGTTTAAAGGAATAAAAAATGTCTTCCTCTGCGTTTTAAAACTGTTTGCTGCTGACCTGCTTCCCGGCTTATCTTCTTCTTACCTTTTCTTTTCTATTTAATCTTCTTATATCTTTTCTGTTCTTCTGTGTTTTGATCCGTATATAGTGTGTTTCTTTATTCTTACTGTTCTTTATTTCTTATGAATCGTGCTGTTGCTGCTGGATGTCTACATTTCCTTAGGGCTATTTACTATCTATGTATCTGTCTCTTTATCTGTCTCTGGGTTCGCGATTTCGCTTGGGTGCTTTTCGTGTGTTCTCTGTTTGCTGTGTCGTTCGTGGCTTTTCTAGTCTCGCTTTCTTGGTTGTGGTCCGGTATTTCTCATTGTTCTCCTCGGCGCCGTTTCTTCGGCTGCGCTCGGTGCGAGCGCCGCTCTGTTTGTCGGTTTTGGGTATTTATTTCCAAGGGCGATAGTTTGCCGACTGTTGGCTATTAATTTTGACCCTCGCCCCTGGATCTGCCTCTCAGTTCTGTACGAAATGATCGGTGGTGATCGCGTGCGTTTCATTATTTTTATTTTCTCTGAAATTATTAATAAAATACGTTGTGACCGCGAAGCTGTGATCACGATCCTCATTTAAGTTGTTCTTTCTGCACTCCGATTATGTCAATGCTCAATTTAATTACCTGGGACTCAGTAATTATAAATTAATTTCATAATTGGTAACAAACTTTCTCTCTACAAAATTATTGATGCCAATTAATAAGGAACGTCGTAATAGTCAGATTATCCGAGTTCGTTTTCTAATCCAGCTATATGCTTACTCCTCAAAGGCATTGCAAAAATCCTCTTCCTCAATTTTATATAGCTTGCCATTTACAGAAATAAATCTAATTTACAAGTCTTATATATTCTCCCTATGTTTCCACTGCATACGGCAGCTTTTATGGATTTAAGCGCACAGGCATTTCACGAGCGCGCGCCGACAATATTTATTTGATCAGTTCAATGCCTCACGCTGTCTGATTTAAGCTCTACTCCTTCCTTCATTTCTGTTTGCGCGAAACATTCTGTTGCAGATAACAGGGCCCTGTTTTACAATTAAAATACTAAAAGTGCACTCCGATTTCTGTCTTTACATTTCTGGGGCAGCTATCTGCTTTCACGCTCTTCTAAACTTTATGCGCCTCTGTTTGGTTTCACCTAATAGCTACCCTATGGCGAAACAGTGGTCAGATTTCACCTGTCAAATGTCAATTAGGAAACTCTGACCATCTCCATCCTGCTACGCTGGTCGCCCTCTTTAGGAACGACGCAGCCACATCCTCAGCGAAGCTGACGTCACCATTTTGCTACTTGAAGAAGACGGGTAATTTCAGCACACCTGTCACACACTTAGACCAGAACTGGACCTACTGCTGAACGCTCAGCAAGCTCATTCAACACTGTCTAAGTAAGTATTATTTATAAGCAAACACTGGAGGCGGTGGAAGTACTACATTCTTTAGAGTATGTTGATTTGTGCATCAATCCGGCGATTTAAATGATCTATTATACATCAACATTTGCTTTTGTTTCAATGCTTCACTAACAGTATTAACCAGTATTAAAACGATCTGCGATGCTCTCCCAACATTGCTGATTATCACATGTCTATACCTATAGCTTAATGCATTATGGCCCGTGGTCATTTACATCAACACATGCCAGGAGACAATCTCCTCTTTATCTTGGGCTCACAGCCCAGGCGACATGACATGAGGATTATTGCATGTTACTAACAGCATGTTTTTTCAGGGGTCGAACCCCGCGCTCAGCGTTTTACAGGGCGCGCAGCCCGTTACTAACAGCAACGCATGCTTTGGGGGCGGTCCCCGCGCATGAGGGCTCAACGCCCAACCTAGATGCATGTTTTGGCCCTTGGCCCTCACTAACAGCAATGCATGCTTTTCGGGCTCGACGCCCAAGTGTATGAATGTAGAGCCCGTGGCTCGACTGCTCGAGGGCGCACCCCTCGCATAACCTCTTCTCTTTCTTTCTAACCTCATTTTCCTTCTCTCCTCCTTCGCTCCTCTATCCCGTTATTTCCCTCTGACCTCCTTTAGGCCCTATTGTATAATGTTTTCCTTCTACTATTTCTGTATTTATCTTATAACATATTTGTGCTGTATCTTAGTCGCTTCAGACAAAAAGTCGGCTAAACGTAATTTAATGCAAGGTAATATTATGATCGATGAATACAGAATGAACAAATGAACGAAATAAATAAAAGAATGAGGTAGGCACGCAGCCTACATATTTGTGGCATTCCCCGCGTATGATCGGATGAATACAATGAATGAACGAAAGACTGAAAGAAGGCATGCTACCGTATGTCTTTTGGGGACGTCCTCTACGCATAAAAGAATAACGAAAGATGAAATGAATGAATTATAAGGGCTCACGCCCTCGGGGGCGCACCCCGCTCGAGCTAGTATCTAGAGTATGGAAGAGGGCTCGCGCCCTTGCGCTTCGGGGGCGCTCCCCGCTCAAGGCTCGCAGCAAGCGCAAGTATGAACGAGGGCATCGGCCCATACTAACAGCATGGAAAGTTGGCGCGATCAAGCGCATCACTGGGCACTACACTCATGTTAACTCTGCTTGTTATTGCACAGAACACCCACATTTAGATGCATCCAGCATGTGCTCACATTACGCAATTCACAAGTTAAATGATAAATAAACTCACTCATGCATGGGGATATTCATGGTATAAATAAAACACACCACTGTCCACAATCTCGGTGCAACATAAAATCGTAACATTGTATTATGCTATTATTAGTTAAACATTTTTTTTTTTCTATTACAGGAAGTAGAAACCAGGTAAAGATCTGCGGTGGGTATATTTATAATTTATACTTTTGGGGTTGGCTCCGCCCTGTCTTCAGTGTACGACAGGATCTGCAGAGCCCAGATGTATCAAGCCCTGGGCCGATGACGGGCCTACGCCAAAGACTCTAATACATGAAATTGTTTCTATACGACTTTCACGAACATATACGTGTACTTGTTTCGCCTACAAATATTTTGTTCAAACATTAAATAATTCAACTAACTAAATTTGCTTCCGGAGTCGTAATAGTAGAAATGAAAGCGCAGCGTAAGTTCTACTATAGACTCCAATGCTACGTCACCTAATTACCTATCCAATCAGATTTTCTCTTCTGCTTTAAATAACGATCACTCATTCAGTACCTTGCTGCATTTCAGACGCTGTTGGTCGCTCTTCCCCTCCTCCCTCCCCGCCGCCTCCAGGTTGGTCCCGTTTGGTTGCCCGGGGGTTGGCTCCGCCCTGTCTTCAGTGTACGACAGGATCTGCAGAGCCCAGATGTATCAAGCCCTGGGCCGATGACGGGCCTACGCCAAAGACTCTAATACATGAAATTGTTTCTATACGACTTTCACGAACATATACGTGTACTTGTTTCGCCTACAAATATTTTGTTCAAACATTAAATAATTCAACTAACTAAATTTGCTTCCGGAGTCGTAATAGTAGAAATAATATTATTTGGAGATCACAGTTCAGGGGAACTGTGGAGGTCAAAATGAGATCTGAGTGGTGCACCTTTCTACTGTGCAGAATTGCTTGCACAAACATAATTTTAACTAGAGGTTAAAATCAATGGATAATAAACATCGAGACAATCAAGAAGAGTTTTGGAGACAAGTGTTGTGTACTAAAGTGTATTGAGTGTTCTGAATCTGACTACACTTTTTCCCAAATTTCATCACAATCAGTGAGGATATACTTGGAGAAACTTGGGGAGCTGTATTTCGTGAAAAGAAGGCCTTGCCAACTGTGAAGCATGGGGATGGATGTACAGTATTACTGTATTTTTTGCACTATAAAGTGAAATAAATCTATAAACGTCTATTTTCTGGTCTATTTTCATACATAAAGCACATCGGATTATAAGGCGCATTATGCAACACTAGTAAGGAACAGGGGTGTCGCCATTTTTTTCCTACTTATTCAGAAGCTCTCATCGCTGGGTGGTGATGGAGGTAACTAAGTTAAGTTAAGCTAAGCTAAGTTAACAAAAAAAAAATCTTTTAAAGTCAAAAAAAGAGCTAGATGTTAATCTGCACAGATTTGCTTTCGTTTATTTATAGTAAGCTTAGATTTCCAGATTTCCGCTAAGGCTAGCTGACGTTAGCGGTAAGCTGGTGTAATATTAGCTAGCAGTTCATCCCATGTAGCTTTAACACTGTAAAAGTGCAAGCTACTGTCCGATATACTCACCTCTAAACAGGGAAATAGCTAGCGCTTAGTGCTGTTAGTGGCTAATGCTAATGCTGCTTCAGCAGTGCTAGCCGAGGTTAGCAGCAGGCTACAGTCTGATAAGCACTTAAGCGTGGTAATCAGCTGATGTTAATGCTGCTCCATCCTTAGTGCTGGAGAAACTTAACTGAAACTCCTGTATAACTCTGTACTTCAGCAGAGTGACTTATAAGATTATAAGGCGCACTGTCGATTAACTTCTTTTCACCTTTTTTTTTAGTCATTTAAAGTGGCCGTCTGTATTATTTAGTTTCTAAACTGAAAACAGAAGCATTTCTAAGTGGAGAAGAATGTGGATAAAATATTGTATTTAATGGAACCAGTGTCTCTGCTAAGCCTAATATATTCATTCTAAACACTGGGGTGTCGGGACGCTTTACGTGGGAGTTCTTTTTCTGGCCACGTCACGCGTCTTTACGTACTTACGTCACACGTACTAAAAGCTTCTAAAAGAGGATCCGGCTCATTTTTACTGAACGCTCAGACTAACATTAATGCTGCTAACAATATCAGCAATCAGCTATCAGCTAACACTAATGCTGCTCCAGCCTTAGTGCTGGAGAAACTTCACTGAAAACTCACCCTTATAACTCTGTACTTCAGCAGAGTGGCTTTACTGCTCCTTAATATCTGATTGATAGAATTCATACATAAGGAGCACCAGATTATAAGGAGCACTGACGATTTTTTCGTGAAAATTAAAAGATTTTAAGTGCACCTTATAGTCCGAAAAATACGGTAAGATTTTGGCTTGTTAAAATCCAGTTTGTTTGTGAAAGTGATGGAGGGACATACAATTATTAGTAATGCTCCTGGTTTATAAGTATACTATAGACCGTTTCAATGAGGAAAACAATAACAAAGCTACTGCGCATGTCTGTTCCTTCGACGCTTCCGGTGGCGCTATTTTCAACTATAAAGCTGTCAAAATGAGAGCGCATATTTCGCAAATCTCCCGAAAACCGAGCAAACATATGGTCAGAAATTAGTCAAAAGTGATCAAACCTCTTTTCCTGATCCTTTTGATAAGGATTTAAGAGGGAAGATTTTTTCTATGATTTAAAACGCTTCCCAGATGTGACCACTACCTTGTTGAAACGGAGGCAGTGAAAGCGCACCGCAGTTTGGGCACATATAATTACTTTCTCAGTGGAAAAGTTGGGAATATTTGTTCCTGTAGTAGAGAAGCATCACTATAGTGTATGGTGAGGTTGGAGCAAGTCAAACTCTATCCAACACGTACTCTGCATGATTTATAGATAAGAAGCAGGGAGAAGTTGTGAGAGGACACTGTAACTGTACGGCAGGTTAGCAGTGTGAAAAACGAAAGCAGGCGTGTTTACTATGGAGGACCAAAAATGACATAAGTATAAATAAATAAATGTTGAAATAAATAAATGAATAAATAAATAAATGTTAACATTAGTAAATGCACATATAAATGAATAAATAAATATAAAAATAAGAAATGTATTTAATTTATTTACCTATACAATTATTTGTGCATGTATTTATTTATTTATATATTTATTTATTCATTTATATGTGCATTTATTTATATATTTATTAATTTCAACATTAATTTATTTATTCATTTATTGATTTATATATTTATACATTTATATGTGTATTTATTTATACATATGTCATGTTTGGTCCTCCATAGTTTACTTGTTTAAAGAACAATTTGACCTGATTTTTAATGTTTGTGACTTTCAGATTAGGTAAAGTTTGTATTCATGTTAAATTAAAAAAGTTACGTCCACTGTTTTGAACGCTGTTTACCGCTGAACGGAAGTGTCCTAGGAACAGCAACGTCACTTCCTACGCTCATGAATATTCCTCTGAAACGGTCTATATGTCCAGATGTTTGAAGAAGTGAACTACTTGCTGACACAGGTGTGCAAATGCACACAAACAGCGTGTGTAAGCCAATAGAAGAGGACCTTCTGGAGCAGATTAGCATGAACCTATATTGGCACCATGCCTAATAACCAGAGTATTGAGCTGAGGAGCAGTGGAGGAACTGTGTTCTTTGGAATGATGATGGAGCTCCATCCAGTTGGGAAGTGGTGATCATCCAACATCCTGAACTTATGAACTCACTAGTGCTCTTATCACTGAATACAATCAAATCCTCACAGTAGAAAGTCTTCTCTGGTCAGTAGAGGCAGTTGCACGACTCGTACAGTAGTGCAGAGCTTATGGAGACTGTTGTGTTGGATCAGGCTGGTCCTGTAGAGGATGAAGAACCTGGATGGAGGAGTGGAGGAGAGGAGGAGTGGAAGAGTGGAGGAGAGCTTCAGGCAGTCAGGACTGAAAGTGTGTGAGGAATGTAGAACCGCTGCTCTTAGGAGATTTATACAATGCTTCTAAACCAGAACACACACACACACACACACACACACACACAGGCCACTGGCTTTACTCACTCATACCTCTCCCCCAGTCTGGAAATGTTCATCTTCACCCTAAAGATTCAGGACGTCCTAATCCATAAGGAATGCTCCGAGACATGCAGAGGAATCTCACACTCAGCTGGATAAAAAAAAAGTCCAACAAAAACCTTTTTACCTTCTTTTAAACCTAATGATTAAAAAATATTTATTGTATTTATTCTCCAAAAAATATTTAGCAATATTTATACTTTTTTACGTTTAATTACAAACATTATCCAACATGTTCAGCAAGCATTTAGCAACACCATAGCAACCACCCAGGATAAAATTTTAACCTCAAATTAAGTTAATCTGTAACTTAAAAAAAAGTCCAACAAAAACATAAAAATAGATCTTTGAGTTAAAAAAGAAATCTATTTATTGTATTTTGTGTCCAAAAATAATTATTATTAATATTTTTTTGTTTTAGTAATATAGTTTTAGTTTGGTCACTAAGACAAAAAATGTCCAACATATACAGCAAGCATTTAACAACACCATAGCAACCACCTGGGTTAAGATTTTAACCTTAAATTAAGTTAATCTTTGATAAAAAAAAAAAGTCCAACAAAAACATAAAGCTAGATCTTTGAGGTTAAAAAATCTATTTATATTATTTAGTGTCCAAAAATAAGTAGCAATATTTTTTTGTTTTAATAATACAGTTTTAGTTTTGTTAATAAGCCAAAAAAATGTCCAACATGTACAGCAATTTAGCAACACCATAGAAACCACATGGGATAAGATTATTTTGCTTATTTTAGGAGTAATGATCTTAATCAGCCTTTCACTTTTCACCTCTTTTCACCTATTTTTAGTCATTTAAACTCAAAATAAGCACAAAAAGATACCAGTCAAGTTACTCTGTTTTTTACAAAAACAAAGGATTTTTGCTTTGATAAAATTAAGAAATCTTACTAAGAGAAATCTGCTCAATCTATTGGCAGAAATTATGTGGCTTAATATAAGCATACATGTCTCATTTATTATTAAAATATATATTTACACTGAGCTCTGGAAAAAAAATAACAGGGCACATAAAATGATGAGTTTCTTTGATTTTACCAAATTGAAAATCTCTGGAATATAATCAAGAGGAAGATGGATGATCACAAACCATCAAACCACCAAACTGAACTGCTTGAATTTCTGCACCAGGAGTAAAGCAGCATAAAGTTATCCAAAAGCAGTGTGTAAGACTGGTGGAGGAGAACATGATGCCTAGATGCATAAAAAAACTGTGATTAAAAACCAGAGTTATTCCACCAAATATTGATTTCTGAACTCTTAAATCTTTATGAATATGAACTTGTTGTTTTCTTTGCATTATTTGAGGTCTGAAAGCTCTGCATCGTTTTTTGTTATTTCAGCCATTTCTCATTTTCTGTAAATAAAAGCTCTAAATGACTAAAATATTTTTATTTGGAATTTGGAGAGAAATGTTGTCTGTAATTTATAGAATATAAAGAGGTTATGTTGAGTTTAAATCATGTAACATATGGTGAACATTTTGTTTGTAAAATAAGCAAAAACATAACATTTATTGCTTTTAAATTAGATCATTTCACTTGCTAAAGTTAATTTCTTTTTGTGGTTTTGTTTTGCCTGTGCTGTTGAAAGTGTACTAATGCTAACTGTGCTTACCTTAATTACTCACAGTAAACACAGGCTGCAGTTACCAGTGTGGTTAGAAAAACACACACAGGTACAGCCTGTTCTACACACTGCAGAGAAATACACACACACACACACACACACTCACACACACACTCACACAGGTCTGCAAACTCACCCAGACCTTCATGCTATGCAGTGAAATACCTGAACTAAAGTTTGTTCTTAACCCAAGTGATCCCCTACACATTGCCCTGTGTTCCTTTCATTTCTCCGCCTTAGTTTTAATTGTGTTCACCAGTGTTCATTTTGTAGCTCCACCCCCTCATTACCTATCCCAGGCGTTTCTTGTTTACCATGTTTACTTTATAAGATGGCATTACTTTGCTTAGCAACCAGCACTGAGCGTAGCAATACCAATTAGAGTGTGTGTTCAGTGTTCACTAACTGCTGTATAAATTACACAGAATCAAATCCGTTTATCTCTAATGAAGAACACATTCACCCTCATCCATCACCCTCAGCTTCTCACTCAGTGTAACGGTTATATGTTCAATTTTATGAACTTCAAAAATAGAGAAATGGGTGTAAAACTTGCCAAATTATGCCATATATATATATATATATTTTTTTTTTTTTTTTTTTTTTTTAGTATTTTGAACAAAAAAATGCATTTCACCCAGGTCAGTGTAATGGTTATCAGTTGAATTTTCTGACCTTTTAAAGCTAAATTTGAAATGAGAAAATTGGGTGTAAAACTTTATTACATCATTTATTTTATATATTAAAGAAGAATTTGGGTTTTAATTTTTTTCAGATTTTTCAGTTTTATGATTTTACAATTTTTGCATTTTGTAAGAAAAATCTGATGGTATAATCCAACCTACTTAAAAAGCCTTGAAATCGAGTAAAATGTATTTTTTAATATATATTTTTCCTAAAGTTCAAATCCTGATGGGGCAAAAATGAAAAGAAGAAAATTGAAATAAAAAAAAAAACATTTTTTTACTAATAATGGCAAATGGAGTAAAATAATAATTAATTTTTACATCCAATTTTCTATTTAGCCTCCATCAGTCAGAAATGTTTCCGAATTTCTAGTTTTTTACTTTTGCCCCTCGCAATTAGAAATGTTGAGAAAATTTTAGTTGTGTTTTTACATCTTGTATAAAAAATCTAATAGTATTTTTCAACCTACGTTTGCTACAAGATAAAAAAACTAGAAAAACTAAAAAAAAAAACAGAAAATTAATTATTATTAATTAATATTTCTTCTTTACCATACTTAAAGAAAAAATAAATAATTAAGTTTTACACCAAAGTTTTAAGCTTTTATTTACACATTTATGTATAATAATTAGTTGAGACATTACTTAACCACTTAACAATGTGTATTACTGTCATACAAGCTGTTGTTTAATGTTACTTTATAATAAAGTGTTACCAAACAGTTCTTAACAAAGGGTGCGCACAGAAGCAAAAAACTAAAAAAAGATGTATTAAAACCTGTTTCTTCCTCAGCATACCCAAAGAAAAATTAAAAATACACCCAAATTTTACACTTCTATTTACAAATTTATCCCCAAAGGTTAAAAAACTAAACTGATAGATGTTAAACTGACCCTTCTTACCTTAATTACTCTCTACAAACACAGGCTGCACTTCACAGTGTGCTCATACCTGCACACACACACACACACTATAACACACACACTATTACACACACACTATTACACACACACACACACAAAGGTATGCCTTCCTCCACAAACTCCAGCACTTCTTCACAGTATGGTGAGAAATACTGTACACACTCACCTAAGAGACTCCGGTCTACCTCTACTCAACAGGAAACAAAATATTCAGCTCTGAAAAAAATAAGAAAGCACTTAAAAATGATGAGTTTCTTTGATTTTACCAAATGTAAAACCTCTGGAATATAATCAAGAGGAAGATGGATGATCACAAGCCATCAAACAAACTGATTGAACTTTTGCTCCAGGAGTAAAGCAGCTTAAAGTTATCCAAAAGCAGTGTGTAAGACTGGTGGAGGAGAACATGATGCCAAGATGCATGAAAACTGTAATTAAAAACCAGGGTTATTCCACCTAATATTGATTTCTGAACTCTTAAAACTTTATGAATATGAATAGTTTTCTTTGCATTATTTGAGGTCTGAAAGCTCTGCATCGTTTTTTTGTTATTTCAGCCATTTCTCATTTTCTGCAAATAAATGCTCTAAATGACTAAAATATGACAGAAAAGTTGTGAAAACGTAACAAAACGTGTGAAAGTAAATTTAACTTATCATTTTTTTTTCAGTGCAGTGTACAGTACAGAGGTTGGACAATGAAACAGCAACACCTGGTTTTAGAGCACAATAATTTATTGTGGTGACGGACAGTTCTGGTGGAAACAGGAGAGTTGAGGTGCACATTGAATTCTGCGTGATTTGAGCAGCCGTGGTTTTATGTTTTTTGGATACAATCCGGGTTAGCACCCGAACATCCCTTTCAGACAGCTTCCTCTTACAGCGTCCACAGTTAATCCTGTTGGATGTGGTTGGTCCTTCTTGGTGATGTGCTGACATTACCCTGGATACCGTGGCTATTGATGCATCACAAAGACTTGCTGTCTTGGTCACAGATGCTCCAGCAAGACGTGCACCAACAATTTGTCCTCTTTTGAACTCTGGTATGTCCACCATAATGTTGTGTGCATTGCAGTATTTTGAGCAGAACTGTGCTCTTACCCTGCTAATTGAACCTTCACACTCTGCTCTTACTGGTGCAATAATGTGCAATTAATGAAGATTAAACACCAGGCTGCTCCAATTTAGCCATGATGAAACCTCCCACACTAAAATGATATCAGGTGTTTCAGTTTCATTGTCCAACCCGTGAATGTATGTGTGTAGAATTGGAACATCACCCAATTTAATTTAATATCTGTGCGTGCGAAGGCAGATACATATTTGGGAATATAGCGCTTGACGTGAAAACAGCAGAACGATAAAATCAGTGCTAACCTGAGACGGCCAAAACAGATAATATTTCTAAACTGCTTTTTGACCATCACTCTAAAGGCTCATGGTTTTGTAACTCTAGTCTAGTTTCTACTCGTCGGGTTGTTTGAAGTGTGTGTGCAGACTGAGAGGGCAGATATGGATTGGCCCCCATACCTGCAGTGGAGTGTTTAAAGGGGGGGTTTTACTGCAGCGTGGGGACGGAGGTTACGAAATGCAGCGGAAAACCAGAAAATAAATATAAAACTGCTCCAGAAAAACTGCTACAGCCATTTGGGCTGGAGGAAGTCGAGCTTTAGTTTATGAAAGACGTGAAAAAAAGGTGAAGGACACCAAGTACACACACGTATGTGTATACACACACACACACACACACACTTGTGTATACACACACACATATACACCCACTAGCAGGATGTTCACAGTACATTGGCTCTGTTTGACCGTGGACTCTCACTCACTGGGCACATTTTTCATTTAATATGATTCAAATGTGGCGAGGGGGTTCCCTCTGTCTATGTGTGTGTGTGTGTGTGTGTGTGTGTGTGTGGGCAGTTCATTTTTTTGGGCTTTTCTATAAAGAAAAACCTAAACGTAACAGTTTAAGATACTCCCAAAAACATTTATGTTGTTATTTGATGTATTAATATTATGTACAACCTTGTTCATCTTTGTCTCACCAGTCCATAATCAGTCCTCATGCTTTTCTCTGTACTTCCTCTTGTTAATAGTGTTTTTTTATCTTCCTGTGAAGCCTCTGAAAGTCTTCTGTGAACAGTAGATTGTGATTCCTTCTCTCTCTCTGACTTTCTTTACATCACTCACATCATGTTTCTGTTTCATCAACTGCTGTGGTTTTCCTTGATCTACCTGTTTGACATCTGTTACCTAGTACACCAGTGACGACTTTCTTCTTCAGGACATTCCATATGATCCATAGACTCTCATAGCCCCCTTGGTTTTTATGTTGGTTACTCCTCTAACTACAAAAAACCTAAATTAACGTTCAGCGCTGTTAATTGTTGGAGTAATTAATGTATCAGGACACACCTGACAGTCACATGTTCACATACTTTGGGTGTGTTCAGATTAGGGCTGCAACTAATGATGATGTTTTGGTAGTCGACTAATCTGAGGATTATATTTCCGATTAGTCGATTAGTCAACGATTATTTCTGCCATCTCTAAAAAAAACGATAGAAACAGCAGAACATGATGTTTAAATGGCATTTAAATATCTGAATGTTGTTTAAACATGGAAATTACTGATATTTAGTGATTTAATATGTTGTATCTGTTGTGTTTGGGCACTTTTGGAGACACAAATGAAGTCTCCCATTGCGCTTTTGTCCCCAGCACTTTGTGTAATGTGGTACTGTTGCAAATTAACGATTAGTCGACAATGAAATTTGTAGTCAACAAATTTAAATAATTGACATGGTCGATTATATCGACTAATCATTGCAGCCCTAGTTCAGACAGAAGGTGCTGAAGAAGATCCAGAAGTAAATACCTGGAAATCAAAAAGGAATTATTGATCTGTAGTCTCATATTCAGGTTAATATTTTTAACAATCAACCCAAGTGTTTTTTTAGTCTACGACAGAACTAACAGGATTAGAGGAAACTGTTTATGACTTTATTTGATGTGAAAAATGCTCAGATGCGGGTGTACACCGTAGAATATGATAAAAAGTAGGGTTGCAACATCTATATACGTCTAAAACAGCTGAAAGAAGCTGCTTTAAAATCCTGGAATTAGCAGATTAAGCAATTTAAAGGATATTAATTCATTCATATTCTTATTCACTTTCTCCTGGTCAGGGTGATGGTGTGTACAGAGGCTACACAGAGTTACTGTGCTTAAGGCAGGAATACCCCCTAGGAATGGCCACCAGTCCATCATAAGACACATTAAGACACACAGACACATTCACTCTCACCCGGGGGGGCAACAGAGCGAAGCCAATTCACCTACCATGTGTGTTTGGGATTTGGGAGGAAACTGAACTTGCAGGTTCATATGGGACAAATCGGAATACCATTACATACGGGACACATTATTATACAAAGTACTGCATACCCTTTTAAAGTCCTGATGTTTGTGGATCTTGGGTGTTCTCTGGAAGAGTTAGGAAGAGTTAGGAAGTTGGAGTTGAGGTAGGTTGGTGATTCTCCAACATCCTGATGTCATCAATGCACATCAATGTGAATTATATTAAAAAAAGGAAGTAAAAAAAGGTAGCTGTGCACAGAAGGAATCAACAATGGGAATGAAATTTGGTGGGTCGTCATGCCAGACTGTCATGTCTTGGTTGAGTGGTTTGGTTGTTTGGAGGATTTTGGAGAATGTTGAGTTTGATTGTTGAGTTTGATTGTGTTTGCTGGAGAATGTTGAGTTTGATTGTGTTTGTTGGAGAATTTTGAGTTTGATTGTGTTTGCTGGAGAATGTTGAGTTTGATTGTGTTTGCTGGAGAATGTTGAGTTTGATTGTGTTTGTTGGAGAATGTTGAGTTTGATTGTGTTTGTTGGAGAATGTTGAGTTTGATTGTGTTTGCTGGAGAATGTTGAGTTTGATTGTGTTTGTTGGAGAATGTTGAGTTTGATTGTGTTTGTTGGAGAATGTTGAGTTTGATTGTGTTTGTTGGAGAATGTTGAGTTTGATTGTGTTTGCTGGAGAATGTTGAGTTTGATTGTGTTTGTTGGAGAATGTTGAGTTTGATTGTGTTTGCTGGAGAATGTTGAGTTTGATTGTGTTTGTTGGAGAATGTTGAGTTTGATTGTGTTTGTTGGAGAATGTTGAGTTTGATTGTGTTTGTTGGAGAATGTTGAGTTTGATTGTGTTTGCTGGAGAATGTTGAGTTTGATTGTGTTTGTTGGAGAATGTTGGGATGGTAATAGAATAAAGGGTTTGATGGAAGTTGTTGAAGAATGTTGGATTTTGTGTTGATAGGGAAGGAATATGGGGTTTGATGCAGAACCTTGGAAATGTTGTATTTGTTGGAGGAAACAGAGTTTGGAAATTAAAGGTGTTTAGTTTGTTGGTATCTACTGTAGAACTTTTGGTTTTGTTGAGGTTTGTTGGAAGAATTTGGAGAATGATGGGTTTGATGGTGTTTGGTGTAGAATGTTGGGTTGGTCAGAGAACATAGGGTTTGGTGGAGGTTGTTGAAGAATGTTGGATTTTGTGTTGTTAGGGAAGGAATATGGGATTTGCTGGGAGTTTCTGGGAGTTTGTCTTTGTTGAAAATGTTGTATTTGTTGGAAGAAATAGCATTTGGTAATGGAGGTGTTTAGTTTGTTGGTGTCTACTGAATATCTCTTGGGTTTGTTGGGGTTTGCTGGAAAACAGTGGAGAATATTGGATTCATTGTCACATCACAAGAGTACAGGTCACTGTTGTCCAATGAGAATCACCAAAATTACAGGAGAGAGATAAAACCTTCCTTAAAGTCAGTGGAAGTCATGTGTTACACACTATGTCTCTGTGAATAGATCTATATAATAAAGACTGTGTGATTTTTTCATGAAGAAGTGTGTGTAGAATAAATTGTGTATGAAATAAAATTTCTACAATGTTATTACATGGTGGTTAATGTGTAACTACACAGTAATTAGAGACACATATTATTGTTAGTGGTAATGTATGTCTGTGTGTGTGTTAGTTAACTGCAATAGCAGATTGGGCAACTCTGAGTGTGTGTGGAGGATGTGTGTGCATATCCATCTGTGTGTGTACTCTAGAATGTGTGCATTTGACTGCAAGACTGAATTGGGCAATCCTCTGTGTGTGTGTGTGTGTGTGTGTGTATGTGTGTGTAACGGGTAGTGTAAACTCTATAGTGTGTAAGCTCCATTAACGAATGCATGCGGAGAATTCTAATCCAGCATCCTCATGTTTCGCTCCACAAACTATAACACCATCTTACCGTGTGCAGAGAAAACACACACACACACACACACACACACACACACATTACACACACACACACACACACACACACACACACACACACACATTACACACACACATTACACACACACACACACATACACACACACACACGCTCTGGCCTGGTCTGCTATGTAAACCTGTGCAGCCTTACACAGTGAATAAAGAAAACACACACACCACAGTTATGTAGTGAAAGTGACATTTTTACATACTTACATACGTTCTTTATATAAACAGAAGCAGATTCACCTGAAATGAAGGTGCTGAAAGCTTTCTAATCTGGATGTTATGTTCTTAAAAAAACTCACTTACAGAACTAACTGTCCTTTTACTGTTGTTTCAGCACAGTATGCAAGCATTTTAACCATTTACAGCAGCATAATGTAAGTTAACTCTAACCCCTACTTATGTGTGGTACTCTTTACTCATGGGCTCCCACTATAGTCTGGAATGTTATTTCACTTTTAATCCACTGCAGTAAATACAAATTTGAACACACTTTGGACTGTCCTTATGTTAACCCTTGTGTGGTGTTCATATTTTTGTTACTCGTTTACTTTGTTACTTGTATTTAATCAGCAAAATAAAGCAATTTTACATTAAAATGCTTCACCTACATTGCAAGCAATATAAGCAGCTTACATGGTTAATATTTGCCCTTTACCTTTCTTATGGTACATTTCTTTTAAAAAGTGCTACTCTTTTTTTATTAGTTTTTTAATAAAATGTAAAAGAAAATGAATTAAACTCAAGATATGAGTAGAAAATGTGTTTAGTTTCAAATTTACAAATGAAGCAATGTTTATTAGCCCTTGGCCAAACATACTGTAAGTAATATAAATGGTTGGGGGGGGGGGGGGTGTACAGTGTGTTTATCGAAAATGTGTTTTGATATATGTTTTTCACAAAAAATGAGCCAATGCCAATGAGTTTGAGTTAAAATATTTTTTTTTGTATCATTTGATGAAAAATGATAACGGATCCCACAGACCCGAACACCACACAAGGGTTAACAAGCTGAGAGATCCAGAAACAGTATCTGTAGTGAGGGAAGGATGTGGTCTGAGGTAGTAGAGTAATATTACAGGATTTTACACTAATAGGATTCGGGTTACACGGTGTTACACAGTTTTAGGGAAAAGTCTCCTATGTGGAGCTCCAGCAAAGTTTGAATTATGATTTTGTTGGAATGTGGTGGAGAATGTTTAAGAATGTTGAGTTATTGGTATTTTGTGGAGAATAAAGAATAGTTTGCTGTTTGTTGGAGGAGTTTGGAAAATGTTGGGTTGGATGATGTTTGGAAGAGGATGTTAAGTTTGCTGAGGTTTGGAGAAAATTCTTGGGTTGTTCAAAGAATATAGGGTTTGGGGATGAATGTTGGATTTGTTGGTCATAAGGAATAAGGTGTTTGGTGAAAAATGTTGGGTTATTTTTTGTAAAAGCTTGATTTTTTTTTGGTGGAGAATGTTGGGATTGTGGTTGTTGAGGAATATTTTGTTTGTTGGATGACTTTGGAGAATATATGATTTGTTAAAGAATGTTGGAGAGTGTTGGATTTGTGAAGAGTGTAGGCATTAAAGTGTTTTAGAATGTGGTGGAGAATGTTTAAGAATATTGAGTGATTGGTGTTTGTTGGAGGAAAATGTTGGATTGGACAGTGTTTGGAGGAGAAGTTTTTTGGTTGTTATATAGGGTTTGGGGAGGAATGTTGGATTTGTTGGTGATGAGGAATATGGTTTGGTTGGAAAATGTTGGGCTTTTGGAGTTTTAGTGGATTTTGGAGAGGGTTGAGCTTGTCTATGTTTGGTGGAGAATGTTGGGTTTGTTGGAGAACAGGGTTTGGTAATGGAAAATGTTAACTATGTTGGTATGTACTGGAGACGTTTTGTGTTTGTTGGAGAACACAGGAAATGTTGGATTTTTGGAATTAGTAATGGTATTTATGGAGAAAGTTTATATGTAGTTTTCTTACATAGAACATTGGGTTTTTATGTTGTTGTTTTTTAAGGATTTTGAAGAATGTTGGACTTGTTGGGGTTTGTTGAAGAGTGTAGGTCTTGGAGTTTTCGAGGATTGTGTAGGAATGTGATGGAGAATGTTTAAGAATGTTGAGTTTTTGGTTGTTCAAGGAATATCGGGTTTGGTGAAGAATGTTGGATTTGTTAGTGATGAGCATGGGCGATGGAGGTGATTGTTTTTTTTGATGGATGTTGGATTTTGGAGAATGTAAGGCCTGTCTCTGTTTGGTGGAGAATGTTGGGTTTGTTGGAGAACAGGGTTTGGGAATGGAAAATGTTAACTATGTTGGTATGTACTGGAGAAATTTTGGGTTTATTGGGGTTTGTTGAAGAACACAGGAAAATGTTGGATTTGTTGGAGTTTTGGAATTAGTAATGGAAAATGTTTAGTTTGATGGTATTTATAGAGGAAGTTTATATGTCATTTTCTTACATAGAACATTGTTTTTTTGTGTTGCTTTTTTAGAGGATTTTGAAGAATGTTGTATTTGTTGGAGTTTGTTGAAGAGTGTAGATGTTGGAGTTTTGAAGGATTGTGTAGGAACGTGGTGGAGAATGTTTAAGAAGTTTGAGTGATTGGTGTTTGTTGAAGAATAAAATTGTTTGGTGTTTGTTTGAGGATATTGGAAAATGTTGGGTTGGGTGGTATTTGGACGGTGTTGAGTCTTTTGAAAATAGAGGAAGGTTTGTGGTTGTTCAAGGAATGTCGGGTTTGGTGAAGAATGTTGGATTTGTTAGTGATGAGCATGGGCGATGGAGGTGATTGGTTTTTTTGATGGATGTTGGATTTTGGAGAATGTAAGGCCTCTGTTTGGTGGAGAATGTTGGGTTTGTTGGAGAACAGGGTTTGGTAATGGAAAATGTACTATGTTGGTATGTACTGGAGAAATGTTGGGTTTGTTGGGGTTTGTTGCAGATGGTAGTTTGATGGTATTTATAGAGGAATTTTATAGTCTTCTTTTGTAGTCTTCTTACATAGAACATTGGTTTTTTTTGAGAATTTTGAAGAATGTTGGACTTGTTGGGGTTTGTTGAAGAGTGTAGGTGTTGGAGTTTTGAAGGATTGTGTAGGAATGTGGTGGAGAATGTTTAAGAATGTTGAGTGATTGGTGTTTTTTGAAGACCAAAATTTTCTTTGTTTGTTTGTTTGATTGTTTTTTTAACAGATGTTGGGTTTTGGAGAATGTAAGGCCTGTCTCTGTTTGGTGGAGAATGTTGGGTTTGTTGGAGAACAGGGTTTGGTAATGGAAAATGTAGTTATGTTGGTATGTACTGGAGAAGTTTTGGTTTTGTTGGGGTTTGTTTAAGAACAAATGTTAGATTTGTTGGATTCATTGTTTTTTTTTGTTGAGGATTTTGGAAAAAGTTGGGTTTTGTTGGTGTTTGGTGCAAAATGTTAGGTTCATTGTTTGGTGGAGATTGATGAGTTTGTTGGAGAATATAAGGTTTAGCAATGGAAAATGTTTAGTTTTTGTTATTTGTTGGAGAATTTTGGGTTTGTTAGCCAACTGAAGAGATTCTTGCACCACCAGGTTTTCTTACACCACTAAAATCTCACAATACATTAATTTTATATTACAGTCGAGTCAAACTGTGTGTGTTTATGACGTAACTGGTCCAAACTGTATCAAAAACACCTACATCAGAACCCAGTATTGTAACCCAATCCCATCAGCATCTCTCGGGGGATAGATCAGTGGTTTTGAAGGCATCATCAAAGTTACGCACACCAAGCTTGACTTCATTTCTTGGGCTTTGGCAACCCATCACTCACTCTGCTGGCACCCCGGCTCCTCGGCTCATGCCATCGTTTCTGGAGGAGTGTTGACGCTGGACTGGCAGGAGCTGGGCTGGAGCGCTGGAGGCATGTGGTCCAGAACAATGGCGCTGGTTTCCAGACCTGCGTCAGGAAGCTCTGGCAGGAGCGGCTGGGGGTCCTGCTGTAAAAATATACAATTCCATAAAAAACAGGCGGGAATGATTGATATTGAGGACAGAACTGTAAAAATCATGTAGCTTTACAACCGGCATAACGTTTACTCACTAACACACACACACTAATACACACACGCATGTTCCCACTGCGACCTGCCTGATGGCTTTTACATTGAATTCTCTCATGCGTTGGTGCAATGCGTGGGTGCAGCTCAATGTGCCATGCTCCATCTCTACAAGTAGACGAGTACAGAGCGGAACTGCTGAGGAGAGACGGAGCTGTTTAACACACACACACACGCACACACACACACACACACACACACACACACACAGGTACAGCACATTTTACATACACATAATTCAACTGTCGAAACTGTAGATCTCCAAAAAGCACTGTTTATTTATTTTTACAGTAAAAGAAAAAAAAATCTTATCTTTTAATAGACATCAATGCAAAAAGTCATTTTGGAGGAGAACAACACTTTACAATAAAGGTACATCAAACAACAGTACTTACATTTAGTAATGTCTTAACTATGGGTTTTCCATATACAGAATAATTTCTCAAAAAAATTGAAACATTATAAAAACACATTTTGTTATATATAATAGCGGTATTCTTTAAAGTAGTATGTTATGTGTTTTTTTTGCAGTTTATATGCACTAAATATGTGTCCCTTTAGCTCTGTGGTAGATTTATGTTGTTACATTATTTTATTTATGTTATCTTTAACCCTTGTGTGGTGTTCGGGTCTGTGGGACCCGTTTTCATTTTTCATCAAATGATACAAAAAAAATATTTTTTCTAACTCAAACTCATTGGCATTGGCTCATTTTTTGTGAAAAACATATATCAAAACACATTTTCGATAAACACACACTGTACACCCCCCCCCCCCCCCCCCTCCCTACACATTTATATTACATACAGTATGTTTGGCCGAGGGCTAATAAACATTGCTTCATTTGTAAATTTGAAACTAAACAAATTTTCTACTCATATCTTGAGTTTAATTCATTTTCTTTTACATTTCATTAAAAAACTAATAAAAAAAAGAGTAGCACTTTTTGAAAGAAATGTAACATAAGAAAGGTAAAGGGCAAATATTAACCATGTAAGCTGCTTATATTGCTTGCAATTTAGGTGAAGCGAGCATGTGTAAAGCATTTTAATGTAAAATTGCTTAATTTTGCTGAATTAAATACAAGTAACAAAGTAAACGAGTAACAAAAATATGAACACCACACAAGGGTTAATATTTTGCTACAATATTAATATTTTTAAGGTAGTGTTTATGAAATAGACACATGTTTATAGATGTTTTTGTTTCTATTGAATGTATAAAACTTTCATGGTTTAACTTTATTTTGTAGCAATAGTTTGTCCTTGAAATTAATAATAATAAAAATATATATATCGCCAAAGAACAACAATCACAAAAATACCCTGAAATAGTGTGATATTAATTTAGTGCCATATCGCCTACCCCTAGCCTCATCTAATTATTAACGGACATTAGTTAATATTCATACACTAGTTATTAAATGTGACTTAATTTACAATCAAAATAGGGTGTGAAACTTATTGTTATTTAATTGGTTTTCCCATGAGAAGGACCAGCATTAGATGACTGGATAAACGTAGCTAAGGAGATTTATTGAATGTAAAAGATAACATTCTCAGTAAATATAAGAATGGATTTATTTTAAAAACACTGGAATAAATGGGCAAAGTTTTTCTTAGAAATAAGACCAGATGACTTGTTAAAAATATACCCAGAAGGAAACATTTGAGATGAACTGCTTGAATTTTTGCACCAGGAGTGAGCAGCATAAAGTTATCCAAAAGCAGCGTGTAAGACTGGTGGAGGAGAACATGATGCCAAAATGCATAAAATAAAACTGTGATTAAAAACCAGGATTATTCCACCAAATATTGATTTCTGAACTCTTAAAACTTTATGAATATGAACTTGTTTTCTTTGCATTATTTGAGGTCTGAAAGCTCTGCATCTTTTTTATTGTTATTTCAGCCATTTCTCATTTTCTGTAAATAAATGCTCTAAATGGCTAAAATATTTTATTTGTAATTTGGGAGAAAGGTTGTCTGTAGTTTATAGAATAAAACAACAATGTTCATTTTACTCAAACATAAACCTATAAATAGCAAAATCAGAGAAACTGACTCAGTATTATTAATATTTATATTCTTTTTTGACTATGCATATGTATTCCCTGGATGTATAGAGTTTTGTTAAGGATGCGCAATAATTATAGACAATGTTAAAAAGCTTAATAAGAAACTCTGTATATTTTACCTGTAAAACCTTAACAGAAAATAAAATTTAAAAAGTGAAAGAAATCATATTAACATTTAACGCAAGAGACCCCGCCCACATATCCCACAGCTCAATCCAGGGTTCTTTAGCTTCCATAAGATATGGCAGAAATCGTGGGACACTATACTAGTTCCTGTTCCATGACTTTTGGCATTCTTTATTAATTCCAAGATGTTAAATTCAGTACATACTTTAGAAAGATCCTTTAAATCCTTCACAGTATTTTTCTTATTTTTCAGAATGTGAGTTAATCTCTCTCTCTCTCTCTCTCTCTCCATATTTCATCATGTTTCCATTTCTTCAGTGTTTCCTGTGTTTTCCTCACACACACACACACACACACACCTCCCCTCCGTCTCGGCTGAACTTCTGCTGAGCCGAGGATCAAACACACTGACACACTGACAGCTCCAGCGTGAGTTTATGGAAGAATCTGCTCACACACACGCCCAGCATTACCAGCCTTCAGGGTGGCAATTTCACACACTTCTACCACACACTGAATCAAATACACTGAATATTATTAAATATTACAATCATTTCTATTGATCTCCATCTTCATCTGAAATCTAACGACTATTGAACTAAATAAATGTAACCCAGGTCTTAAATGGGTCACAAAGACATCAATCAGATAAAAGCAGAAAGTAAATAATGAATATATATTTCTTTTGGAAAACGAGTAACTGTGAATTGTTTTGTTTATTTATTTATTTACAGAATTTATTTTTGTTACAGTGTTTTATTTACCTACTGGTATTGATTCTGACATTTTAATACACTTTATTGCTGCACAAATTCTGGTCTCATTTCTTCCATGTGTATTGCTCCTAGAGCGAACCTAACTGGTCCTAGAACTATCCTAAGTGTTTTATCATTAACACTCATTGTAGTTGTTGTGTAATTGGGTCTATATATCTGTGGTGCTACATAAACAAACAAGAATCATATTAGAGAAACCCTCCCAATGCAAAATGTACCCATGCTTAACAGTAGGGATGTGTTCTCTGGGTCATATTCAACCTTTCTCTTCCTCGAACTCTCAGAATCGATTCATCCAGGTGTGAGGGCGCCAAGTGGTCCAGCTTTCTAAAGCGCTGCCACTATGTTTGGGAGATCGCTGGTTCGAATCCAGGTCATGCAGCTTTGTAGCTGCCGGAGCCCTGAGAGAGCACATTGGCCTTGCTCTCTCTGGGTGGGTACAGTAGTAGATAGCGCTCTTTCCCCTCATCACTCCTAGGGTGATGTTGATCAGCACAAGGCTGCGCCTGTGAGCTGGTGTATCAGAACCGAGTCGCTGCGCTTTCCTCTGAGCGTTAGCACTGTGGTGCTACTCGGTAATTCTACATCAGCAGCAGTTTGAAACAAAGAGGCAGAGTCTGACTTCACATGTGCTAGTCCTCACCCTCCTGGTGTTGGGGCATCACTAGTGATAGGGGGAGTCCTTATGAGTGGGTTGGGTAATTGAATAAAATTAGACATAAATTATTTTTAAAAAGCACAGCAGTCAGACTTATTTTGTAGTTGATGATGAGGTTTGCGCACATGTCAGGAGGTAATTTGGTCCAGATCATCCCTAAATCATTAAGATTTTGAGGGTGAGACTTGACAACTCTAAAATTTAGCTCCCTCCATAAGTTTTCAATGGGATTAAGGTCTGCCGACTGGCCCGGCCACTCCATGACCTTAATGTGCTTCTTTTTGAGCCACTTCTTTCTTGCCTTAACTGTATATTTTGGGTCATTGTCGTGCTGGAAGACCCAGCTACGACACATTATTAATGTCCTGGCAGAGGGAAGAAAGTTGTCACTCAGGATTTTACAATACATGGCTCCATTCATTCTCCCATTGATGCTATGAAGTAGTCCTTGCAGGCACTGCAGTATTTTAATTCATTCCATTAGGGCATAATGTGTTGTATGTGGTCCCAGCTGCCTTGAGATCATTAACAAGTCTAGGAAACCCCACAAGGTGAGATTGTGCATGTAGCCCCAGATCGATGTAGATTGACAGTCATCTTGTACTTCTTGCATTTTCTTACTATTGCACCAACTTATGGTACTTATGGTTTTGTAGTCCATTCCAGCCTACTATTGCTGTGAGGATTTGATTGAATTCAGCCACCGGAGCAAAGGTTATTTATTTCACCTCATCATCCCCAAGTCCCTAACTTATTCCAATAGTACTGGAGCTCCATCATGATGCCAGAGATCCACTTCCACTGCTCCACCGCTCAGTGTCTGTTATAACTGTCATAAATGACATAATTGTGCACATATGAGATAATTCCTATTAATTAATTGTCTGATCTGAAACTGCACAGCTGAAATTTCCCCCAATGCTGCTGCTAATCCCCCTGCGTTATGAAGTCTGACACTGCTGACAGTTTTCTGTTTGTGCCGTCAGGATTCCTCCACAAAGCTCTCGTGAGACGTGCTCATCTCCGTTCGCTCTGTTTTGATGTCGCTTTCTGGAGTAATTAGTCAGACGTGCAGCAGACAGCACTAATTATCACGAATAGCTGCAAAATCAGCTGCTGTTCCATAACTATTAAACATGCATGTGCAAAAGTTTGTGGACCACTTCTATTAATGCTGTTCAGCTAGTTAAAACTGCACCCATTGCTGACACAGATGTGCAAATGCACACACGCAGCTTGCCTATCCATGTAGAGAAGAAATGCCGCTAGAATAAGACTCTCTGGAGCAGATAAACAAACATGAGCCTGTTGACAACATGCCTAATACTCATAAAGTGTGAGCTAGAAGGATATAAATGCCCAAAGGATGGTGGAGCGGTGGAACTGTGTTCTCTGAATTGATGGTGCTCCATCTGCTACTTTTGGGATAGTTGAGGTAAGGAGTTGGTGATGACAAGACATGACATGAAAAGACAAGCAAAATAAGATGAGACAAGCCACAATATGACACAAAAAGACAAGACAATACACGCCACAAAAAGACAAGACATGACACAAAAAGACAAGACACAACAAGACATGACACAAAGATACAAGACATGACAAGATCAGACAAGACACAACGCAAAAATACAAGACAAGACACAACGCAAAAATACAAGACAAGACACAACGCAAAAATACAAGACAAGACACAACACAAAAATAAAAGAAAAGACACAAAAAGACAAGAGACGACAAAAAGAGACAAGACAAGAAAAGACCAGACACAAAAAGACAAGATCAGACAAGACAAAACAAAAAAAGACCAGACACAAAAAGACAAGACAAACATATGTGGCAGGGAAACTATGGAATGATGGTGCAATATCTGATACTTTTGGGATACTTGAGGTAAGGAGTTGGAGATGACAAGACAAGATACAATAAGACAAGACAAGACACAACACCAAAAGACAAGATAAGAAACAACAAGACACAAAAAGACAAGACACAACAAGAAAGAAAAGAGATGACACAAAAAGACAACATGACACAAAAAGACAAGACACATAAAAGACAAGATAAGAAAAGACAAGACACAGCACACAAAGACAATACACAAAAAAAGACAAGACATGACACGGCACAAAAAAACAAGACAAGAAAAGACAAGACAAAAAGAAAAAACAAGAAAATACAAGACAAAACACAAAAAGACAAGACAAGTAAATACACAACACAAAAAGACAAGATACAACAAGATAAGACACAACATAAAAAGACATGCATGTTTAATTGTTATGGAACAGCAGCTGGTTTTGCTGATTTTTGGGGTGTTTTTCACTCCAGAAAGCGAAACTGAGCCTTATTTGGTGGTATTTGATGATTCTGGAGTATTTTATCTTCTTCAGTAACACAGATGCTGTGAAGTATTGTAGAGAATTGTATATTGATATATTGAGTATCGCTGAATCACAGTATCGTGATATCAACGTGAGATTCCCCTGAGATTCCAGAATCCCCAGTAGTCCCAGTAGAAGTGTGGTGGGTATTCCCCCGGGGTTTACTGGGAGAGTCTTCCTCCATTGGAATCTGAGTCCTGCGGTCAGACAGCGGTGTTATCATCCCGACCCCGGCTAGATCGCTCCACCCTCAGACATCATTCATGAGGCAATGAAGTGTTTTCAGTGTTTAAACGCTTGTCCAGAAGCCCACAAAACCCAGAAGACACATTAAGAGCGCTTTACAATGTGTTATTTTTAGGCGAATACACAATGCTAAACTCGTACACACGGATTATTATTTGGAAAGCCGGTAAACGAGGCTGCAGCCTGTAGTTAGCTGCGCCGTCGGCTACTCTCTCTCGGCCACAACAGTTCAACAGCTTCATAAAAAAAACAGGCAGCAACAATCAAGCCCGGCAAATTAACGCGGCTGGCGTGCTCTGCGCCATCTTTTCCGTCGGTGGGGAAAAGCGCTGTTGGAGGAGTGTGAAAACCGCAAGAGTGTGGAGGGGAAAGCCGGACACGGCCAAGCAGCCTTAGATCAGCCTCTTAAAATAAAAACCGGCAGCTCGTTAGAGCCCTCAGGGACGCCGGGTCGGTCTTTTATGTCGCTGAAAGACGTGTGCTGAAATGCTCAGCGTGTTAAAAGGATTTTAAAGTGGGAGTTTGTCAAAAAATCGAATTAACAACACTTTCCTTCCACCTACAATATATCCAAGTCATGTTTAGCGTGTGAAGTGTGCTGGTTTAGACCTTAGTGCTGGAGCTACGGGGCTAATGTAGCTAACAAGTGATGAAATTAAGATGCTGTAGAATCAAAAAAAGTCTTTATAGGTAAGGCCTACTGTATATCCACTGATACTAGACCAGCCTGCTGTGTGTTTGAACAAGGAAAGACCAAAATACTCTAAAATACTATAATGCAAAGAAACCAGTTCATATTCATAGAGTTTTAAGAGTTCAGAAATCAATATTTGGTGGAATAACCCTGGTTTTTAATCACAGTTTTCATGCATTTTGGCATCATGCTCTCCTCCAGAGGCATTGCCTGGCCTGGGCTTCTGGGGCTTTAGCCCCGAATAATTATCCAGTAGCCCCGAATCTTTTCACTCAGCTCAGCTGTATTATTATTGAGGAGACGGGCCACTGACCGCTGTGTGAAATGTTCTATGGAAAATCTCTTAATGCCAATCACAGAGCCAGTTCAAGGATAGAGTTAAAGTTTCGCCTTTCAGCAGCTTGCTGGTTTTGCGGAGCGAGGTGGTCTGGTAGGAAAGCCCCACCGCCATTGAGTTGTTCTTAATAAACACACAACACTTTGTTTGGAGATAAAAAAGGCACAGCACACTATCATCAAAACCTCATTCCAACTGTGAAACATGGTGGAGGGAGCATCATGGTTTGGAGCTGCTTTGCTGCCTCAGGGCCTGGACAGATTGCCGTCATCAGCAGAAAGATGAATTCCCAAGTTTACCAAGACATTTTGCAGGAAAACTTAAGAGCATCTGTTCACCAACTGAAGCTCAACAGAGGATGGATGATGCAACAGGACAACGACCCAAATCATAGAAGTAAATCAACAAAATACTTAGCCTTCTGGAGAGTCCTTACCTCCTCAACCCAAATGAGATGCTGTGGCATCATGGCCTCAAGAGAGCGATCGATTTACACCAGATATCCTAAGAAATATTATAGCTGAACTGAAACAGTTTAATGAAGAGGAATGATCCAGAATTCCTCCTGACTGTTCTGCAGGTCTGATCTGTAACTACAGGAAATGATTGGTTGAGGTTTTTGCTGCCAAGGGAGGATCAACCAGTTATTAAATCCAAAGATTCACATACTTTTTTCCTCTCTGTGAATGTTAACATGCAGTGTTCAATAAAATCATGCAAATATATAATGTTTTGTGTGGTTTTAGTCTAAGCAGACTGTGTTTCTTTATTGTTGTGAATTAGTTTAAGCATTGGAAGCAACACATAGCACACAACAACAGATATGTAGAGGATTTTTATTTATTTATTTGTAGATACTGTTTTCGTCTTGTTGGCCCACAGCCCACCATTCAATCTAGATTTTGGCCCTGTAAGACAAAAAGTGTGGGTCTGGAAACTGTGTGTGTGTGTGTGTGTGTGTGTGTGTGTGTGTGTGTGTGTGTGTGTGTGTGTGAGAGAGCTTCATTTCAACATGAGTCATCCTCAACAATCAAGACAGTCAGTCTGGGGTTTGGCTTTGGCTCATCATTATGGCAACATGATGTTGCAGACGAAAGCAGACGACCCTGGGCCATACACACACACACTCTCACACACACACTCACACACACACTCACGCTCACACACAAACACACACACACTCAACTATAGACATTCTTTTACACTGACTGGCCACTTTATTAGAAACACCTACTTTATAGTTCCATCACTGTGGCCACTTTATTAGAAACACCTAGTTTATAGTTCCATCACTGTGGCCACTTTATTAGAAACACCTACTTTATAGTTCCACTTACTGTGGCCACTTTATTAGAAACACCTATTTTATAGTTCCATTACTGTGGCCAATTTATTAGAAACACCTACTTTATCCTTCCATCACTGTGGCCACTTTATTAGAAACACCTACTTTTTATAGTTCCATCACTGTGGCCACTTTATTAGAAACACCTACTTTATAGTTCCATCACTGTGGCCACTTTATTAGAAACACCTAGTTTATAGTTCCATCACTGTGGCCACTTTATTAGAAACACCTACTTTATAGTTCCATCACTGTGGCCACTTTATTAGAAACACCTACTTTATAGTTCCATCACTGTGGCCACTTTATTAGAAACACCTACTTTATACTTCCATCGCTGTGGCCACTTTATTAGAAACACCTACTTTTTATTGTTCCATCACTGTGGCCACTTTATTAGAAACACCTACTTTTTTATAGTTCCATCACTGTGGCCACTTTATTAGAAACACCTACTTTTTTATAGTTCCATCACTGTGGCCACTTTATTAGAAACACCTATTTTATAGTTCCATCACTGTGGCCACTTTATTAGAAACAACTACTTTATAATTCCATCACTGTGGCCACTTTATTAGAAACACCTACTTTATACTTCCATCGCTGTGGCCACTTTATTAGAAACACCTACTTTTTATTGTCCCATCACTGTGGCCACTTTATTAGAAACACCTACTTTTTTATAGTTCCATCACTGTGGCCACTTTATTAGAAACACCTACTTTTTATAGTTCCATCACTGTGGCCACTTTATTAGAAACACCTATTTTATAGTTCCATCACTGTGGCCACTTTATTAGAAACACCTACTTTATAGTTCCACTTACTGTGGCCACTTTATTAGAAACACCTATTTTATAGTTCCATCACTGTGGCCACTTTATTAGAAACACCTACTTTATAGTTCCACCACTGTGGCCACTTTATAAGAAACACCTACTTTATAGTTCCATCACTGTGGCCACTTTATTAGAAACACCTACTTTTTATTGTTCCATCACTGTGGCCACTTTATTAGAAACACCTACTTTTTTATAGCTCCATCACTGTTGCCACTTTATTAGAAACACCTACTTTTTTATAGTTCCATCACTGTGGCCACTTTATTAGAAACACCTACTTTATAGTTCCATCACTGTGGCCACTTTATTAGAAACACCTACTTTTTATTGTTCCATCACTGTGGCCACTTTATTAGAAACACCTACTTTTTTATAGCTCCATCACTGTTGCCACTTTATTAGAAACACCTACTTTTTTATAGTTCCATCACTGTGGCCACTTTATTAGAAACACCTACTTTATAGTGCCATCACTGTGGCCACTTTATTAGAAACACCTACTTTATAGTTCCATCACTGTGGCCACTTTATTAGAAACAACTACTTTATAATTCCATCACTGTGGCCACTTTATTAGAAACACCTACTTTTTATAGTTCCACCACTGTGGCCACTTTATTAGAAACACCTACTTTATACTTCCATCACTGTGGCCACTTTATTAGAAACACCTACTTTATACTTCCATCACTGTGGCCACTTTATTAGAAACACCTACTTTTTATAGTTCCATCACTGTGGCCACTTTATTAGAAACACCTACTTTTTTATAGTTCCATCACTGTGGCCACTTTATTAGAAACACCTACTTTTTATAGTTCCATCACTGTGGCCACTTTATTAGAAACACCTACTTTATAGTGCCATCACTGTGGCCACTTTATTAGAAACAACTACTTTATAATTCCATCACTGTGGCCACTTTATTAGAAACACCTACTTTTTATAGTTCCACCACTGTGGCCACTTTATTGGAAACACCTACTTTATACTTCCATCACTGTGGCCACTTTATTAGAAACACCTACTTTTTATTGTTCAATCACTGTGGCCACTTTATTAGAAACACCTACTTTTTTATAGTTCCATCACTGTGGCCACTTTATTAGAAACACCTACTTTATAGTGCCATCACTGTGGCCACTTTATTAGAAACAACTACTTTATAATTCCATCACTGTGGCCACTTTATTAGAAACAACTACTTTATAATTCCATCACTGTGGCCACTTTATTAGAAACACCTACTTTTTTATAGTTCCATCACTGTGGCCACTTTATTAGAAACACCTACTTTATAGTGCCATCACTGTGGCCACTTTATTAGAAACAACTACTTTATAATTCCATCACTGTGGCCACTTTATTAGAAACACCTACTTTTTATAGTTCCACCACTGTGGCCACTTTATTGGAAACACCTACTTTATACTTCCATCACTGTGGCCACTTTATTAGAAACACCTACTTTTTATTGTTCAATCACTGTGGCCACTTTATTAGAAACACCTACTTTTTTATAGTTCCATCACTGTGGCCACTTTATTAGAAACACCTACTTTATAGTGCCATCACTGTGGCCACTTTATTAGAAACACCTACTTTTTTATAGTTCCATCACTGTGGCCACTTTATTAGAAACACCTACTTTTTATAGTTCCACCACTGTGGCCACTTTATTGGAAACACCTACTTTATACTTCCATCACTGTGGCCACTTTATTAGAAACACCTACTTTTTATTGTTCAATCACTGTGGCCACTTTATTAGAAACACCTACTTTTTTATAGTTCCATCACTGTGGCCACTTTATTAGAAACACCTACTTTATAGTGCCATCACTGTGGCCACTTTATTAGAAACAACTACTTTATAATTCCATCACTGTGGCCACTTTATTAGAAACAACTACTTTATAATTCCATCACTGTGGCCACTTTATTAGAAACACCTACTTTTTTATAGTTCCATCACTGTGGCCACTTTATTAGAAACACCTACTTTATAGTGCCATCACTGTGGCCACTTTATTAGAAACAACTACTTTATAATTCCATCACTGTGGCCACTTTATTAGAAACACCTACTTTTTATAGTTCCACCACTGTGGCCACTTTATTGGAAACACCTACTTTATACTTCCATCACTGTGGCCACTTTATTAGAAACACCTACTTTTTATTGTTCAATCACTGTGGCCACTTTATTAGAAACACCTACTTTTTTATAGTTCCATCACTGTGGCCACTTTATTAGAAACACCTACTTTATAGTGCCATCACTGTGGCCACTTTATTAGAAACACCTACTTTTTTATAGTTCCATCACTGTGGCCACTTTATTAGAAACACCTACTTTATAGTGCCATCACTGTGGCCACTTTATTAGAAACAACTACTTTATAATTCCATCACTGTGGCCACTTTATTAGAAACAACTACTTTATAATTCCATCACTGTGGCCACTTTATTAGAAACACCTACTTTTTTATAGTTCCATCACTGTGGCCACTTTATTAGAAACACCTACTTTATAGTGCCATCACTGTGGCCACTTTATTAGAAACACCTACTTTTTTATAGTTCCATCACTGTGGCCACTTTATTAGAAACACCTACTTCATAGTTCCATCACTGTGGCCACTTTATTAGAAACACCTCTCTTATACTAGTATGAAACAGTAGGATAGAGTTGATGGTGAAACTTAGCTAAACTTTGCAGTAGCTGCACACATGCTCCATTCACTATGCTGCTGAGGATTAGGGTGGTTGGCAGGTGTCGTGGTTGCTAGGTAACGGGTAATAAAACCCCTCTTTGTTATTCATTGGCTGAGTGTATTGTATAGTGTAGTGGATTGGTCCATTGAGCTCCATTGAGCTTTTTTTTTCTTTACCATTGTCAGTCAATGAGGACATTGCATCAGAACTCGTGTAGTGAAAGGTGCTCAAGCTTTACTTTGCTGAGGCACTTGTCAGATTAGAACTGAAATCAAATGTACATTATTTATATTTAATAGTATGATGTATTATTTTCTAATTAAACATTATTCACTTGAGTGAAAAAAATAAAATTAAAGCATTTGAGTAATTTGGTCTACTCTCTCCTGAAGTGCAAGCAAATGCACAAAGGTAATCCAAACTTCTATAGCCCTTATCTTTTGTTTGTATTGGTATATTTTATCTTTGTCCTTTTTTTTAAAGGTTCAGAAGAAAAATAAAACAGACACATGCATCTGTGTTTTCTCTTGGAAGTCAACTTTAAATAAAGAAATGCTTTTAAAAAAAATCAAAGAAACCTAAACTTGGCCTAAAGTCTCAGAGACTTGGGTTACTCAATGCATCTAAGAAGGCCTAGAAGGGTTACTTAAGTTCCTTCAAGAGACATGAAAAGGGATGTGGGCACCTTTAAAGTTTCCTGAAAACATGGCATCTATGTCAAAGTCTCCCAGACGAATTGGGCATATATCCAATAGATTCTCAGGCGACTTGGGTTCCTCAAAGTACCTTAACAAACTGCAGAGTTGGGTATCTCAAAGTCTCTCTGAAGACTGGGGTTACTTAACATCTCACCAGAAAACACTGGTTATTCAAACTCTCTAAGAGAATTTGGGAGTCTATCTCAAATTATCTTAGAACACCTGAGCATCTTAAAGTCTCTCAGTTTCTCAGAAGAAACTTGGGGACTTGGGCATTTTAAAATCACCCAGAAAACTTGGACATATATCTCAAAAATCTCACAGAAGACTTGGGTTACTTTACATCTTTGCAGAAAACATTGGTTACTCAAAATCTTTCTGAGGATTTGTGAGTCTATCTCAAATTATCTTAGAAGACCCAGGCATCTTGAAGTCTCTCCATTTATTAGAAGAAATGTGGGGACTTTCAAAATCACTCAGAAAACTTGGGCATCTATCTTGAAAACTCCCAATACACTTGGGCATCTATCTCAAAATCTCTCAGATAACTCTGGCATGTATCTAAAACAAACTAAGGATTATTGGACTCTATTTCAAATTTTTACAGAAGACTTGCGTAACTTAACATCCCTCCAGAAATGATTGGTTACTCAAAATCTTTTAGAGGATTTGGGAGTCTAGACCCAGGTATCTCAAAGTCTCTTAGTTTCTCAAAATAAAAAAAGCTATTTTAAAATCACTCAGAAAACGTGTGCATCTCAAAATTTCTCAGAAGACTAGAGATTATTTAATATCTCTCCAGAATACATGGGTTACTCATAAAAATTCAGAGGATTTGGGAGACTATCTGAAAATATCTTAAAGTATCTCAAAGTCTCTCAGAAGACCCAGGCATCTCAAAGTCTCTCAGTTTCTCAAAAAAAATAAATTGGGGACTTTGACATTTTAGAATTCGAAAACTTGGGCATCTATCTCAAAATCACACAGATTTTGAGATAGATCTGTGTGATTTTGAGATACAGATTAAAAGCTCACTTGGGATTCCTGGCCATCTATTTAAAAATCTCACAGAAGACTTGGGTTACTTTACATCTCTCCAGAAAATATTGGTTATTCAAAATCTTTCAAAGGATTTGGGAGTCTATCTGAAAAAAATAAAAAAGTATCCTATAGTCTCTAAGTTTCTCAAAAGAAACTTGGGGACTTGGCCATTTCATCTTAGGCATCTCTCTCAAAAACTCTCAATACATTTGGACTCAAAATCTCACAGAAGACATGGGTAGAAAACATTGGTTACTTAAAGTCTTTCAGAGGATTTGGGAGTCTCAAGAAGACCATCTTAGGGGACCTGGGCATCCCAAAGTCTCTCAGTAGTTTTGAGGATCTCAAAATGACACAGATGACTTGGACATCTATCTTAAGGTTTATCTGAACACTTGGCATCTATTGCTAAGTCTCTCAGAGGACTTTTTCATCTCTCTTATCTTCTTTATCTTAAGTTTAAGTTTTAAGTTATTAGTTGTGGTAAATATTTGGTTATTACATAGTATAGTGAAAAAAAAATCATCACATTATTGACCAAACTTTTCTCAACCCTAGATTACCTAAGATAGCTTTATACCATGTTTGTATTTAGCCTATGCTAAGTGCTTCAGTCTTCAAGCATCTGTAGAATACTCCTTAAGTTTTAAGTATTGAACCTCCAGCCTCTGATTTGGCCCTGATGACCCTGTGTGTCGTGGCCTATTAGTATTCAATCTGTAGTCTGTAATGATCCCTATTTAGCTTCCCCTATTTAAACGCACTAATATGATTATGAGCACACCAAAAGACTGGAGCGGACGTCAGGTGCTGCCATTCAACCCCCCCCCCCCCCCCCCCCCCGTGACACACCACACTCCACTGCTCACTTCACTGTTCTTTCAGCTGTAGACGTCTCTGCACACGGACTGTAACACTTGTTAGAGACCTGGGATTGGGGGGTGGGGGGGTTACAGCAACAAAAGCAGACGAATGGGACGAAACAGCTTATCAACAGCTGTTCCTCGCTGTTCTGCGCGGGGGGTGTGCTTTCCTTTCTTTCAACGGTGCGCCTGAAGAGAGTGATATAATATCCCCATCCCTCTCTATTGTGGCCGTCCGGTCACTGCAGGTTTATCTGTAGCCAAAGAGAGAGAGAGGGAAAGTGTGTGAGTGTGTGTGTGTGTGTGTGTGCGCCTGCTGTCAGTAAATGGGATTATATCGGTTTAATTGACTGTGTGTAAACACTCCCCGGATCAATAGGCCTGGCATGGGCAGATGCAGGAGGAGATAATGTCCATTCTGAAGAATTCAAAACGCATTCAACACTCAATTATCCCATTCATACCAGTGAAGGAGGGAGGACCGGACGAAGAGAGAAGGGGCTGAGCAAGAAAAAGAGAGAGATAGCGAGAGAGAAAGAGAGAGAGAGGTGGCACAGATGGCCGGGAAGAAAAAGAAACAGGGAAAAAAAGAAAGTTTGTAGTTGAGAAACTTTTCTTTCCGCCTCCGTCTTTTCTTCCGAGGAAATTTAGCGTACAATAATGGGCTCTTTATTTGGTATTCATAGGTTTAGAACATGCTGCACGTTCTGGAGAGTGAATGGGCTGATGAGAATAGGATGAAGCAAGAGTGGAAGAAAGACAAAAAGAGAGAAAGTAAGAGAAAGACATGGCCAGTTGCCACATTCTCCTCATGCGATTTGAACCTACCTATTAGAACAAGAGGTCCAACTCTGAACTTAGGGATGAGTCTCAAATATCTTCACTATATTGCCAAAGGTTTTATTCTGGTAAGGCTTTCCACAAGGTTAAGGAGTGTGTTTATGGGACTCCTAACTCCTAACTAAATAAAAACAACCCCACACCATAATAATACTAATGATCCCCCCTCAGCCAAACATTACACCAGGCACAAGTTTTGCAGTCAAACAAGTAGCGTTCTCCTGACAACCGCCAAACCCAGACTCATCTATTTATCATCAAAACTGTGACACACAGTACCAGTGAAGAAAGGAGGACCAGACGAAGAGAGAAGGGGCTGAGCAAGAAAAAGAGAGAGATAGCCAAGAGAAAGAGAGAGAGAGGTGGCACAGATGGCCGGGAAGAAAGAAGAAACAGGAAAAAAAGAAAGTTTGTAGTTGAGAAACTTATTTTTTCCGCCTCAGTCTTTTCTTCCGAGGAAATTTAGCGTACAATAATGGGCTCTTTATTTGGTATTCATAAGTTTAGAACATGCTGCACGTTCTGGAGAGTGAATGGGCTGATGAGAATAGAATGAAGAAAGACAGAGTGAAGAGAAAGAGTGGAAAAAGACAGAAAGAGAGAGAGAGAGAGAAAGCTTTGAATATTTCAATGGGAATTAAGAGAAAGAGAAAGACATGGTCAGTTGCCACATTCTCCTCCTGTGATTTAACCCTACAAATCTTACAGGCCTTTCAGAATGAAGTGACCTAACTCTATAGATAGGGTCGAGTCTCAAATATCACCTCGCTCCATATATAGTGCACTGTATGAAGGTATTATAGGGAATACATTAGGCAATTGTACCTACAGTTATATAATTAACAGTTTGAAGGGTTCAAATAAAACACATTTGGTGCTAATTTACTTTTTTAATCATTCTGCAGTTATTTAGGACAGGAATATGATATACATCTACATGCCAAAAGTCTTGGGACAGAAACTAGTGACTATCATGTCCCATGACTTTTGCCATGTCCAGTAAAAGCCAAAGAACCCTGCACTTGTGCACACTTTTGGGATGTGTGTGAGGGAGATCTGTATTGAATGTAAATGTGAGTCACTTTTCTTTTCACGTGGACAATTCCAGCAAGATGCTGCCGGTCACCATAATTACCACCTACTGCACTGTCCACTGTGGATGGTAATATTACCACCCACTATGGTGTATTACTGCTACACACGTAACACTGTGGATTTAGAAGTGTTAAATATCCCCTGCACAAACTACAGGCCTCACTCCAACTCAAAATAATGAGCTTGTTGGCAAGTGTTCAGTCCACTCCAGACCTCACTCACTAGATAACACCTCACAAGATATACAGGTGTGGGCATACCCAAGCCATCCCCTAAGGTAAGACATCTTGCATACTGGTTTCCCATGACTTTATGAACACTCATAAAGTCATGGGAGATTAAAAATGATTGGGAGATTGCTGGTTCGAATCCCGGTCATGCAGCTTGCCATCAGCTGCCGGAGCCCCGAGAGAGAGCACAGTTGGTCTTGCTCTCTCTGGGTGGGTACAGTAGATGGCGCTCTTTCCCCTCATCACTTCTAGGGTGATGTGGATCAGCACAAGGCTGCGTCTGTGAGCTGATGTATCAGAACCGAGTCACAATATTTTTATTTGAAATTTGGGAGAAATGTTGTCTGTAAGTTTATAGAATAAAACAACAATCAATTAATTCATTTTACTCAATCTTGTACCTATAAATAGCAAAATTAGAGCAACTAATTCAGAAACTGAAGTGCTCTCTTAATTAAGTAATTTTGGAGCTTTTCTACTGGTCCACTTATGGTTTTAAAACATTTTAAGACAAAATAAAGGACGTGTCAGATTCAGATTATGTAAAAAAATAAAGAATGGTCATAATAATATATAATAAGTATAAATATCACATTTCTAACAAATATATCACTTTAAGATGTTGTACTTTACATGAACAGAAATACAGAAATAGCTGACACTAAATACTAAGTACGTAGTTCTACTAAATGGTCTATATACTAGATTTTAATTAGCATGTGGTAACACGGGATCACTATCAGGATGCTTCTCAGCCAATCACACTGCAGGTTTGGAACAAGCCATTGTATGAAATCCAGTAGTAAGTAGTAAGCGCACTACATGTCTAATAGTGAGCTCTTTAGGACACTTTAAGGATTCTTTCTGCCTCTTTATCCTCACTAGACACACTTTTTGAGGCTTATATTCTATAGAAAGCCATGGATTGTACTGGCCACTGGGGGTGTGTCCGTATCCCACGATGCACCTGGGGTCTGCTGCCCGGCTGTCTGTCTTTTCTCACTTCCATCCAAACGAACAATGACCTGCTCTCTTAAAAAGAGCATCGCGTACAATTCCCCTTTAAAAACAACTGAAACTGTCACACCCCTTCCACCAAACACAATCCAGGGGGGGCAGGTCCCGCCCGGCCCATGAATATAGGGCCTCCATTACCGCGCCATGTGTTCCTCCAGAGCGCGGAGGTTCCCATGCTCAGGGGCTTTATTGGGGATGAATACGGGCTGTCAGAGGGAGAATAGGGTCTCTGGAGAGGCGCTGGGTTAGTGCGGCTAATTCCTCTTTTATCCCACTAAACGCCCTTTCATTCTAATAGACTTCTAATTGACTTTGGCAAATCTGTGATTGAGAGCGCTGAAGGAGGGGCACAAGGGCGTACAAGTGTCTAAATGCTTATAAATACCCTTACAGATACTGTATCTCACACTGTTCAACTTGCAACTAACTCACATTATTGGGTATAAGACAATAACACTTTAGAGACCTTTTTAAAGTCTTTTAGAAGCTTGGATATCCCAACATCTACACTACATAATGCAGGTGGCATGGTTTCTTAGTGGTTAGCACCTTTACCTCCCAGCACTGGGGTCTTAGGTCTGGGTAAAGTTTCGATGTTCTCCTCCACAATGCTGAACTTCGGTTTTTGGACTCCCACAGTCCAAAAACAGCTGAAATTGGATACTCTTAATTGCCCAAAAATTGTGGTGTCCTGTAAGTATGAGTAACAATTGATAAGCTTTCAGATTTCCAGTGGACAGGTGGACGGAGGTTTCCGGTTGAGAGTATGCTGTGTGTAATTGGCTGCAACCCCTCTCACCAGTGCTGAGTATAAATGATTGTCAAATGCGATTGCATGATTGCAAATGCATCATTGAAACGTCATTCATTCATTCATAATATCATCACAAGATTTAGTGTCAACACTGGTGATTAATGAGTACGTCATATAAACACATTAAAACCGCAACGCATAAAGGAAAAACAGGCCAGAGTCTGTATTTAACATTACAAATTCAGATTAATTAAAGCTGTATCATGCAAAGAATACAGAAACAGTTCTGTTATCTCTGGAAAAAAGCTTGTGAAAAATCGAAATGTGCTCTGTGCTCTCAAGTGAATCTCAATGAATTTAAGAGGAGCTTTGATGGTATAAGGATTACTTTTGTGCCTATGGCGTATGGCAGCAGTTTGTACATCTGGAAAGTCACTATCAATGCTGAATGATATATAGCTGTGCAATGAAAAACAAGTCTCTCCATTTTTGAGGATTTTTAGTTTACTACAGAATTTGAACAAACAATCCGTTTGTTACACTGTGTCTACATTTCTTGATAAGTGGACCAATAGAAATACTTAAAAATACCTGGAATAAACTCTTTTTACATTGACTTCCATTGAAAGACAATTAGGTTTTATATCTCTCCTGCAAAGTTGCCATTTTGGACACCCAGGCCAGACCTTTCAGCAATAGCAGACATTTGATGCATAATGGAGCAAAAATAAATCTGGTACAGAAGAACCAGGACTCTTGAGTAGTGAGAACCTCCCTCCTCCAGAACTTTCAGAACTTTATGGTTTGTTGAGAGAAGACCATGTTGAGTGCTACATAATAGTACACACAGCCTTGTCTCAACTTTTTGAGATGTGTGCTGCCATTAACAGAGTTAATTGGTGTCTCAACACTTTTTGGAGTTAATATCCAACTCTTAAGCACTTTATCAGAAACACCAGCCATGAAAGCTCAGCGAAAGTTCTACTAAAGACTCCAATGCTATGTCAACTAATTACCTATCCAATCAGCTGTTCCGTTCTGCCTTTAAATAAGATCACTCATTCAGTACCTTTGCTGCCTTTCAGACGCCGATGGTCGTTCTTACCCTCCTCCTTCCCCACCGCCTCCAGGTTGGTCCCGTTTGGTTGCCCGGGGGTTGGCTCCGCCCCTGTCTCCAACGTACGACAGGATCTGCAGAGCCCAGATGTATTAAGTCCTGGGACGATGACGGGGCCTACGCCAAAGACTCTACTAGAAGAGACTGTTCTTTATAATATGTATCTTTGTTTTGCTAAAAATGTTAAAACATTAAATTGTTCAACTAACAACATTTCTTCCGGAGTCGTAATAGTAGAACTATACTTCCACTAGCAACAGTCATAGAAGCTACCTTAAACATTTTGTAGCTAATATGCATCGGCAGAGTTGGATAGTCTCTGAAACTGAAGATTAAGATTCAGCGCAACATTGGGTGCATACAAGGAAACAGGCTGTGAAAGTGCTGGGATCGGGTTGAACATTACCTTCACAGAGTCTAAACCCCCCCCCCCTGAGCTGGGAACCGCTACTTGCGTGCTAGCTAACAGTGGAGTCATTAATGATAAATGATGGTATGTACCTTTAGAATCTCTTCCCTCTACACCTAATCTCTTCCTCCTGTGCTAATCTGAGAGATAAGGCCGTTCTCCTCCGTGTTCATGTGCACATAATTTAATGTAATGACTTTCCTACTGCTTCTGAGCCTTCGAGCCCCATTCACACTGTTCTGAGATCAGAGTGGAGGAAGAAAAGCCTGGTCTTAAATCAGCTCAGAGCAGGAGGGACATGGCAGCTTCATGCTGAGAGACTCTGACCTTCTACAATGCATCTGGAAGGTAAATCACATCAGCCTGGACCACAGAGAGGCAGGGGAACCTTTCAGGAACACTGAGGGAGTAGTGAGCACTCGTGTACAGTGTATCACAAAAGTGTGCACTGCAGAGCACAAACTCGACTTTTAACTCAACAATAAACAGAATAAAGAACAAAATATCATTGTTGTTCCCCCTAAATGAGCTGCTGGCTTACCTTCACAGCTTGAACGAGCAGCTCAGTATCCTCTGCGCTGCACTGTTAAGATATGAACGTGCCAAAGTCAGAGCTCACCCGCCTCTTAAAGGGAAAGACAAGTGGCACACTGATTGGTTTATTACACATTATGGTTACGCCCAAAATAAACCACACCAATGATTAATTATGAGAATTAGCACATGCCTTTTGCGTGTTTCAAGCAGTGCAAGGTGTATTTTTGGCGACTTATAAAAACCAAAGACACAATACCAAAGTACCTTTACTTTGCTAAAATTCTACTCAAGTAAAAGTAAAAGTACCCATCTAAAAATCTACTCGAGTAAAAGTAAAAAGTACTCAATTTAAAATGTACTTTGAGTAAAAGTTACATAGTTACTTTTAATTATTTAAAACAAATCATGAATTATATTGTTTTTAATGAACTATTATTCCACATAATAATTTGGACCTTTCAGGCAGTATTTGTTCAGACCACCCCATAAAACAAGGGGTATAGGTTTCTATGATCCATTTTTTTCCTTTACTATTAAAAAGTTAGTATTTTTATAGTTTTACAGTTCATTATTATTTTTAACTTGCCATTGCTGTGCTTTAACTGATATTTAGATGTTTTTTTTTAACATTTAAGCAGATTGTTTAATGATAAAAGTACTTACACCACATGCTTTCTCAGGTTTGATGTGGACGTTTTGAAAGCTGACAGCTCTGTCCGGCGGGGCACATTTTGCATTGCATGAGGACGTTACTGCCTCGTTATTCCACGCGTGAGCATACGTGCCAATTTTTTTTTTTTTTTTTCAGACAATTGTTTTTTTTTTCCCCAGCATTTTATTTATTTGCTCAGTAACAGGGAGTTTTCCAATGTAGCAAATTAAAATACTTGTGTCAAAATGTACTTGAGTAAAAGTAAAATGACCTATTTTAAAACTACTTTAAAAATTACAAATTACTCATAAAATCTACTCAATTACAGTAACTTGAGTAAATGTTATTCATTACTTTCCACCTCTGATAATATATAATCATTTTACCCTTTGTTCAGGGCAGTTACGAAGGCTTTATTATTAGAATTATTATTCTAATAATTGTATGAGTTTGAAAAAGAAGTTGAGAATTTGATTTATGCTTTTAAAACTGTCTAAGGTGGATCAGCTAAAACAGTCAGGGTGGAGCAGGAAGAAAACGTATAGTTTGTAATGTCAATGTCAAGACTAAAATACAATACTATTTATATATCACCTATAACACAATCAGGAATGCTGAGATTTTAAAGGAAATTTATTTATTAATACACAGAAAGCACAAGGTTTCATATTACTGGTTAATATACCATCAAATTACCTGATTTCTACGGTTCTTACTCTCTTAGTACACATTATTTACTCAGTAATTACTCAGAAACAACTTTGGAGCATTGGGCTGTATCATGTAGTATACAGTATTTTACTGTTGTTACTCTGTAAGTACACAGTAATTACCCTCTAAAACGCAGGCTGTATTATAAAGCATTACAGTTAAAGTGTAACGACTGTAACAGAGAAACTGGAAATAATGACAATAAATAGTCCCTTCATATTAAGAGCAACGTTAATGAAAAAGCAGGAATACATTCTGATCTACTGTATGTATAGAACTACAAAACTCATTTTCTCACATAAAACATATAAAACCCTCAGTTCTGAGACACGCTAAAAGCATTAAACCCGTGAGGAGGTATCGTGTTAAGAGGATATCTCTGTTGGAGAGATAAGCGAGGCAGGAAATGCTCTGTGAGGCTGATCTTCATTACAGAGAGCTGAGGATGATTAAGTTTTGGCTACAGCTAGCGCCACGTGCTAAAAACAAACACCTAGCGTGCTGCTAATCACTGCGTTCCTAGCAGGATCAGGCTAAACATGGAGGAACATCATAGATCAGTGAATTAAGCTTCAGAGGTGCATTACTACATGCCTAAATTTTTGTGGACGTACTTCCTAATGAATGTAGTTTACATTCAGCCAGTTTAAGCTGCACTCATGCCTGTAGAAAAGTATCGCCAATAGAATAGAAGCATGATGAAGAAGACTAAGGACTAAGGTGCTGCCACTATGATCGGGAGGTTGCTGGTTCGAATCCCAGTCATGCAGCTTGCCATCAGCTGCCAGAGCCCTGAGAGAGCACAATTGGCTTTTTCTCTCTCTAAATGGGTACTGTAGATGGCACTCTTTCCCCTCATCACTTCTAGGGTGATGTTGATCAGCACAAGGCTGCGTCTGTGAGCTGATGTATTAGAACCAAGTCGCTGCAAGCATTAGCGCTGTGAAACTACTCGGTAATGCTGCATCAGCAGCAGTTCAAAAAGTATCACTTGTATCAGAGGAGGCATGTGCTAGTTTTAACCCTTCTTCTGTTGGGGTAGGATTTTCAGCATAGCTAAATTGGGGGTAAACTGAGATAAAACAAAAATTCAATAGTAGTGACTATTTTTAAAATGTAAGGAGTAGAAAGTTCGTATAATTGTATGAAAATATAAGAAGTAGAGGTAAAAAGTGGTCTGAAAAATAAAATAATTACTCCAGTAAAGTATAATTAACCAACATATCTACTTAAAGGTCTCCTTCCGCTAAAATCCACTTTTTCTTATTTTTTTGTGAAATATAGTAGATCTCCGAGTTGTTTATGATGCTGCACATGAAACTCTTCATCAACCTCCATTGTCTGCAGTAGCTACTAAAAGAAAATCCTCAGAAATCCGAGTTGATCAGAAAAACTACGTCAACCAGTGAATTAGTATTCATGGCCCCACCCACAAACAGAGCTAAACCTAGGATGCAGCAGAGCCGACATTGTTTCTCGTCAGCTAAAGAGCTTACAGCTTCTGTTTACAGAGCTAGTTAACGTTAGCTATCTTGTGTAAGCAACTGTAGGTTTAAATCGGATCTCCGGTTGATTTTGTGTTTTCCGAGACCTTAAGAAAAAACACTAGGGAAGCTTCTAGCATTTGACAAGGTTGCACAACTCGACAGAACACTGGTCAAAGCCGACACTGTTTGCATAGAAATTTATGATATAGAGCAAACTCTGGGGCTCTAAATAGAAACACCTGAGCACTAAGCACTAGTGACCACAACTAGAGATTTTAAAATTAGTTTAAAGATGCTGGAATGAGACCTTTAAACAGCATAACAAAGTATTTGTACTTCATTGCAGATATTAGAAAGCCTTGTTTTCTGGACAGTACAGACAGTTAATAAAAAAGCAGGATAAACTCTTTTTAAAAGCCTTGATTTCAGAAGAAATGAAGTGAATAGTGAACAGGTGTCCCAATACTTTTGTCAGTAGGGTGTAAATGAGGAAAAGCACTGTAGCTGAGGTCTGAGTGCAACAAGTAGGCCACTAATTACTGCAGTACATGAAGGACGACGGCTTTATTTCTGCCTAAGTGATCCATAAGAACGGCTGACGGCTAGACAATGGTCATTTCCTGGGCTAAATAACCCCCAGCAGCCGGTAAATGGCAGGGAGCGGAGCGGAGCACGCAGTTATTTAAACCCAGATTGAAATCTGCGTCCAGACAATACAGAGCGCTGCCTATTTATGGCCTTTCTTTCTCTTCTCTCTCTCTCTCTCTCTCTTTCTCTTTAATCATTTCATGGCCTCCCTCTCTCCCTCTCTCTCTCTCTCTCTCTCTCTCTCTCTCAGTATCTCAGTCTGGCTCTGTTCCCCTCAGTAATTAGTAAATCATTGCATAACTCCAGAGCTATTCACTGTATCAGAGCAGCGGCTGCATTCCTGCAGGCTTTCTCAAGCTGCTGCTGCTGCCGCCGCTTTCTCAAGCTGCTTTCAGGCCCAGCGTTCAGGCCGAGAGCATGCCTACACACACACACACACACACACACACACACACACACACTCCGCCTTCTTCCAGGCCAAGAAAGCGAGCCCTTGTTGTTGTTTGGGTCTACATTAAAGAGATTCTTCACAGTCATTAAATTTCACAGGGCGACCTGGCCTTCTCAGGCCGAGGCTCTGTTCCAGCTCACCAGACTTGGACTCAGGCTCTGGTCCTGGAGCTTCGCATGTGCCTCGGTACACCTCACCTGGAACATAGCGGCGGGCTGAAACACGCTAACAAGGACCTGTGGACACCGGCACCCTCGTAAAAGAAAAGTGCATTTAAGTACATCTTTTAAAAGTATACTTAACATGACAAATACATACTTGTAGTATTTTTCGCACTGTAGTAAGGCG